>NW_019945284.1:12068-34040 GCF_002910315.2 Salvelinus sp. IW2-2015
TGCCAGTAGGCGCATCGGCTTACACTTATTTGTGTAGTTCAGTCCTGGAGCTGTTTTTGTCTATTAATGTTCTGTATTGTTTCATGTTTTGTGTGGAACCCAGGATGAGTGGCTGCTGCTTCAGCAACAGCTAATGGGGATCCTAATAAAATACTATGATAAAAAAATACTTAATCAGGGTGTCTCACTCTGTCTCAGACACCCTGATGAAGCCGTAAGCTGCTTCTTAACTTTAAACCCACAAGAGTGGCTGGATTTGGCCATTAGCACTATTTGTGGTTATCATTTTTCTTTAGCTTTTCGAGGAATGGTATTGCCTAATAATATCTAAATGGCACATCAGAAATAATGACATAACAAATAAGTTCCAATTTGGGGCCAATTTGCATCTTTCAGAAAATACACCACTTGCTGAACAATTGACCCGACTACCGTTAGGACCCTGAGGGGAGCAGCATTCCCTCCCTCGTTGAATTGGATGACAGGACTGGGATGGCCTCTCGTGCTACAGTGTAGTGTGAACGGTTCGTCCGTCAGAGAAAGGAGGTAAGAAGAGGAGGAGGCTTGCAGTTTTTGTAGCAGCATGGGCTTTGTTAGATTCGGTGGATTTTGGACACCGGCTTTACATGCAATGTATTTGTGCTACATGGAATTCGTTTTTCATTTGTGTTTTCTACCGGATACATTCTTATACTTGGAATCGAGTGTTTTCCTGTGCGGCTCCGTTCATTGGTAAACTAGGGGTTGCATCAGTCGACTGTCAATCAAGTCTGGGCTCTCTGCACCTGGTATTAATTTAAATTTGCCGGTGAATTTTTGTGGACATTGAGTTTGGAGCAATCCTTTTCGTTAGCCTTTGTATTCAATAACCGAGAGTTTATTGTGCGCCTTATTGACAAGGTAAATTGTAACCGTAACGCGGCTACTGTACCCCTAGTTATATTAAAGCACTGTATCCCCGGAAATTCAACATTGTATCTTGAGGCGCAAGGAGGAACTAGCCTACAAGTACACTGCCTCTCGATTACTGTATCAGTGATTGCCAAGCGTGTTTTGACAGCTGTTTTGGGAAGCGTTGGACAATAGGGCTTGCCTGGAGGAACCATCTGCTATTGTTTTCTCCTGTGGATAGATCAAAACATTAACAGATCGAACATGTCGCTCAGCAGAAGTATTGAATGGGAACACTTTAGAGGAACGGGACAAAACGCACGCGTTCATCACGGGCTAACGGCTCGGGATCCCAGTCAGGCTCCAGAGGCAACGGTCTCGTGCCCAGCCCGGCGCACAAGCGCGCACTGTAGCTTTTACCGAACGCGCACGCTCCAGTCGCTCACCTCCGAGAAAAAGCCAAAAAAGTGCGATCTACCGAAATGGGGACAAATACTTCAAGGGTTTGGTGTATGCCGTGTCCAACGACCGTTTTAGGTCCTTAGACGCCCTGCTTATGGAGCTTACCCGGTCTCTCTCGGACAACGTCAACCTGCCTCAAGTGTCGCGGAGCATCTACACCGTGGACGGCAGCAAGAAGATCAGCAGCCTGGACGAGTTAGTGGAGGGTAAGGACACGCAGTCACCCACCGGCTCTCCCCGCACACACAAGCCCCAGTCCTAGAAATGACATAATAAATAATGTAGAGATCCATACTCGCGCATATTGATAAATGAGCTGATTGATCAAAAGTACTCATTATTAGATTTCACCAGACAGACTCCTATCTCTCAGGTTTCATCATACAATCTTATAAACCATTTATGCCTGCTTGTCATCACAGAGTTCCACCAGCCTGTTTTACATTGACTCCTTGTTCATAACATATGCGGGTGTATTCTGCTATCGAATACACCTGACTAGCTAATCTGCATTATAGTTATTATGATTACATTATAGGCCTATTATACTACATACTAGCCGCAATTATAACTACATTATAGCCTATATACTACATTATGTGATATAGTAGTATAATAAGGCTATAATGTAGTTCAATAATAAGTCTAGTAATGAGGCTATAATGTGTACTAATGGGCTATAATGTAGGTATAATGGAGGCTATTATGTAGTATATGAAGCAATTAATTAATAAGCCTCATTATCTATTATAGCCTCATTATACTACTTATCGCCTCATTGGACAGCAAGGTAGCCTAGCTGTTAGAAGACGCCAGCCAGCAACCAGAGGGTTGCCAGTTCAGATCCTGGGTTCCGATGGGAAAAAATCTGTAGGAAGTGAGCTGGCAACTGGAGTGTTGCTGATATCAATCCTAGATGCAATTGCCTGCCATGGTGCCTTTGAGCAAGGCACTTAACCCCCTCAACAACAACTCCCAGGTTGTGGGGGGGGCTACCTCCTGGGCACCTCTCTCAAACCTGTATGTATGTGTTTTCGGAGGGGCTCAGGTTAAAAACAGAAGTCAAATTTCGGTTGGACCTTGTGTGCAGTTGAACCAATAAAGTGATTTAATTGTATACATTATAGCCTCCTATCTAGGATTCAGGCTAATGAGTATATGCAATGTAGAGATTGTCCTCTCTTGGGCCATTTTACAGTAAAGTCATATGTAGCATCAGTAACAGGTTTACTACTGTAATGCAATGTAACCCATGTAGTGAGTCATGGACATTGCCTCCTCAAACTCTAGCAGTAGGATGATGATGTCGCGTGTGGCTCAGTTGGTAGAGCATGGAGCAAGCACCAGGTCTGTGGTTCGATTCCCAGGGGGCACCAGTATGGAAAACTGTATGCACTCAATATTAGGAGGTCGATCCGATTATGATTTTTTCGATAACCGATACGGATTTATCGGAGACCTAAAAAGCCGTATCGAGGTTAATCGGGCTGATTTTTTTTTTTTTTTTTTTTTTTTTCTTTTAATTTAAAAAAATGTATTTATTTGTATAATGACAATTCAAACAAATACTGAATGAACACTTTTTTTTAACTTAATATAAACATCAATAAAATCCAACTTTAGCCTCAAATAAATAATGAAAACATGTTCAAATTTGGTTAATAAATAATGCCAAAAACAAAGTGTTGGAGAAGAAAGTAAAAGTGCAATATGTGCCATGTACAAAAAGACTAACGTTTTAAGTTCCTTGCCTCAGAACATGAGAACCATAATGAATAGCTGTCGTGAAGTTCCTCTTTTAAACATGAGTCTTCAAATATTCCCAAGGTAAGAAAGTTTTAGGTTGTAAGCTTATTATAGGACTGTATTCTCTCTTACTTACCATTTTGATTTCATATACACTTGACTATGATGTTCTAACTAGGTACTTTAGTATTGCCCATGCCTAATCTCTGGGAGTTGATAAGGCCTTGAAGTCATAAACAAGCTCAATGCCTTGAAGCATTTGCGAAAGCTGTGGGCTGCAAAACGCAGTAAAGTTGCTGTTTGAATGAATGCTTACGAGCATGTGCTGCTACCACCGCTCAGTCAGACTGCCTCTATCAAATCATTAGACTTAATTATATATATATATACCACAGAAAAACGAGCCTTAGGTCGATTAAATATGGTCAATCCCGGAAAACTATCATTTAGAAAACAAACGTTTATTCCTTTCAGTGAAATACAGAAACCGTCCGTATGTTTATCAAACGGGTAGCAATCATAAGTCTAAATATCGCTGTTTAATTTGCACAACCTTCAATGTTATGTCATAATTACGTAAATTCTGGCCAAATTAGTTCGCAACGAGCAGGCCGGCCCAAACTGTTGCAATATACCCTGACTCTGCGTGCAATGACGCAAGCATAAGTGACCACATTCCCTAGTTATATATTGCCTGCTAAACAATGAATTCTTTTAACTAAAATATGGAGTTAAAAAAATATACTTCTGTGTATTTGATTTTTAAGAAAAGGCAATTGGATGTTATGGTTAGCGTACATTCCGTGCGCGACAATTGTACTTTTTTTTTCGCAGAGCGTTTTTGTTAAATCATCCCCGTACAGGCGAGTTGACTGTCTTTGTTAGGAACAAATGTCCTTCACACAGTTCCGCAAACGAGCCAGGCGGCCCAACTGCTACATAAATAACCGTGACTCTGTTGCAGGACAGAACGAAGAGAAGTGACCACAATTTCCCCCTAAGTTAAAGAGAAATCTCATGTTAGCAGGCAATATTAAGTAAATTGTAGGTTTACAAAATATCATACTTGTGCATTGATTTTAAGAAAGGCGCTGGATGTTGTATGGTTAGGTGCACATTTGATGCACGACAGTGCTTTTTTCAGCGAATGCGGCTTGAAATTAACAGGGCACCGCATCGATTATATGAAAACGCAGGACAAGATAGAATAAACTAGTGAATATCATGCAACCATGTGGTAGTTAAATAGTGATTATGTTAGAACATTGATTGTTTTTATAAGATACTGTTAATGCTAGCTAGCACACCTTACCTTGGCTTCCTTGCTGCAGCTCGCATAACAGGTAGTCAGCCTGCACCAAGGCGTCTCCTCGTGGAGTGCAATTAATCGGCCATGATCGGTGTCCAAAAATGCAGATTAGCCGATTGTTTATGAAAACTTGAAAATCGGCCCAATTAATCGGCCTTCCGATTAATTGGTCGACCTTCTAACTCAATAGTAAGTCCCGCTTGGATATGAGAGTCTGCTGAAATGATAAAAATGTAAATTACATTTGGTTGAGAAACTTGAGTTCATTAGTCTCTCTTGAAATCAGCAGGACTTCCTTTTTGGTTAAGCAGTTGTGACATACACATGAAACCCAGTAGGGGGGGGGGGGGGGGGGGGGGTGGTGTGTGGTGGTGTTGTGGTGTGTGTGTTGTGTGTGTGTGTGTGTGTCACATGGATGACGATCGCTGTAGTAGTAGGCAGCACATTTCATGAAATGTACATTGCTCCTCCATTGATCTTAGGAGCAGTGTGGTGATTAGTGTGGTTGGTTCTGTGCTTCATTGCTGTTAAAAACAGTCCTTAGAGTGATTTTTCAACCCTCTGGGCAATAAAACATGGACCAGTGTCCCCCTCCTGCACCACCTTCATACCTCTGCGAATGATCTGTTCACTTTTGAAACATGATGAGGGAGTGAATGGAAAGGGTCATCCAAACACTCTTGTGGGTTTGAACGTTAATAAGCCTCTAATGTGTGGGCTAAGACATCATTAAAATACAGCAAGTAGGCGCATCGGCTTACACATATTTGTGTAGTTCAGTCCTGGAGCTGTTCTTGACTATTAATGTTCTGTATTGTTTCATGTTTTGTGTGGAACCCAGGACGAGTGGKTGCTGCTTCAGCAACAGCTAATGGGGATCCTAATAAAATACTATGATAAAAAATACTTTATCAGGGTGTCTCACTCTGTCTCAGACACCCTGATGAAGCCGTAAGCTGCTTCTTAACTTTCAAACCCACAAGAGTGGCTGGATTTGGCCATTAGCACCTATTTGTGGTTATCATTTTTCCTTTAGCTTTTCGAGGGAATGGTATTGCCTAATAAATACCTAAATGGCACATCAGAAATAATGACATAACAAATAAGTTCCAATTTGGGGGCCAATTTGCATCTTTCAGAAAATACACCACTTGCTYAACAATTGYACCTCGACTAKCGTTAGGACCCTGAGGGGAAGCAGCATTCCCTCCCTSGTTGAATTGGATGACAGGACTGGGATGGCCTCTCGTGCTACAGTGTTGAACGGTTCGTCCGTCAGAGAAAGGATGTGAGAAGAGGAGGCTTGCGGTTTRTGTAGCATGCGGCTTTGTTAGATTCGGTGGATTTTGGACACCGGCTTTACATGCAATGTATTTGTGCTACATGGAATTCGTTTTTCCCARTTGTGTTTTCTACCGGATACATTCTTATAYCTTGGAATCGAGTGTTTTCCTGTGCGGCTCCGTTCATTGGTAAACTAGAGGTTGCATCAGTCGACTGTCAATCAAGTCTCGGCTCTCTGCACCTGGTATTKATTTAAATTTGCCGGTGAATTTTTGTGGACATTGAGTTTTGGAGCAATCCTTTTCGTTCAGCCTTTGGTATTTCAATAACCGAGAGTTTATTGTGGCAGGCCTTATTGCACAAGGTAAGTTGTAACCGTAACTCAGGCTACTGTAACCCCTAGTTATATTAACAGCGGACTGTATCCCGGAAAATTTCAACATTGTATCTTGACGGCGCAAGGAGGAACTAGCCTACAAGTACACTCTCTCTCGATTACTGTATCAGTGATTGCAAAGCGTTGTTTGACAGCTGTGTTTGGGAACGGTTGGACAATAGGGCTTGCCTGAAGGGAGCCATCTGCTATTGTTTTCTCCCTGTGGATAGATCAACACATTAACAAGTCGAACATGTCGCTCAGCAGAAGTATTGAATGGGAACACTTTGAGGAACGGGACAAAACGCACCGTTCATCACGGGCTAACGGCTCGGGATCCCAGTCAGGCTCCAGAGGCAACGGTCTCGTTCCCAGCCCGGCGCACACGCGCACTGTAGCTTTTACCGAACGCGCACGCTCCAGTCGCTCACCTCCGAGAAAAAAGCCAAAAAAGTGCGGTTTCTACCGAAATGGGATAAATAACTTCAAGGGTTTGGTGTATGCCGTGTCCAACGACCGTTTTAGGTCCTTAGACGCCCTGCTTATGGAGCTTACCCGGTCTCTCTCGGACAACGTCAACCTGCCTCAAGGTGTCCGGAGCATKTACACCGTGGACGGCAGCAAGAAGATTAGCAGCCTGGACGAGTTAGTGCAGGGTAAGGACACGCAGTCACCACCGGCTCTCTCCCCACACACACAGCCCAGTCCTACAAATGACATAATAAATCATGTAGAGATCAATACTCATATTGATGAATGAGCTGATTGATCCAAGGTACTCATTATTAGATTTCACCAGACACTCCTATCTCTCAGGTTTCATCATACAATCTTATAAACCATTTKATGTCCTGCTTGTCATCAGAGTTCCACCAGCTGRTTTACATTGACTCCTTGTTCATACATATGCAGGTGTATTCTGCTATCAGCTTTCCCCTTGGGAAGAAGCCTAGCTAACACTGCATTATAGGCTTATTATACTACATTATAGCCTATTATACTACATACTAGCCGCATTATACTACATTATAGCCTATTATACTACATTATGTGATATAGTAGTATAATAAGGCTATAATGTAGTTATGATATTATATGATATAGTAGTATAATAAGGCTATGATGTAGTATAATAAGTCTATAATGCTGTATAATGAGGCTATAATGTGGTATAATGAGGCTTTAATGTGGTATGAGGCTATTATGTAGTATAATGAAGCAATTATTAATAGCCTCATTATACTACATTATAGCCTCATTATACTACATTATAGCCTCATTGGGCAGCAGGTAGCCTAGCTGTTAGAGAGGCCAGCCAGCAACCAGAGGGTTGCCAGTTCAGATCTTGGGTCTGATGGGAAAAATCTGTTAGGAAGTGAGCTGGCAGCTGGAGGGTTGCTGATATCAAATCCTAGATGCAATTGCCTGCCATGGTGCCCCCTCAACAACAACTCCCGTGTGCGGGGGGGCTACCTCCTGGGCACCTCTCCAAAACCTGTATGTATGTGTCTTTCGGAAGGGGCTGGATTAAAAGCGGAAGTCAAATTTCGGTTGGACCTTGTGTGCAATTGACCAATAAAGTAATTTTAAATATACTACATTATAGCCTCCTTAGTAGTATTCAGACCTATAGAGTATATGCCATGTAGAGATTGTCCTCTCGTAGGCATTTTACAGTAAAGTCATATGTAAATACAGTAAACAGGTTTACTACTGTAATGCAATTGTAACCCATGTAGTGAGTCATGGACATGCCTCTCAAACTCTAGGATAGGATAGATGATGTCGCATGTGGCTCAGTTGGTAGAGCATGGAGCAAGCACCAGGGCTGTGTGTTCGATTCAGTATGGAAAATCTATGCACTCATTACTGTAAGTCGCTCTGGATAAGAGTGTCTGCTAATCTTGAGGTCATTAGTCTCTCTTGAATCAGCAGGACTTCCTTTTTGGTTAAGCAGTTGTGACACACACATGACCCAGTAGTAGTGTGCAGACATCATAGTGTGTGTGTGTGTGTGTCTGAGCCACATAGATGACAGACCCGTTGTAGTAGTAGGCAGCACAGTATTCATGAATGTACATCGCTCCTCCATTGATCTTAGAGCGGTGTGTGTGTTAGTGTGTGTGTTAGTGTGTGTGTTCTGGCCAGTGTTCTGTGCTTCATTGGCTGTTAAAACGGTCCTTAGAGTGATTTTTCACCCTCTGGGCATAAAACATGGAAGTGTCCCCCTCTGCACCCCCTTCATACCTCTGCCAATGATCTGTTCACTTTGAACATGATGAGGGAGGAGAATGGAAAAGGTCAACATTGAGGTGTAGAGGAAGCTGTTATTATAACTGTACTAATAGTCCAAATATGATATGTACAACTACCTTCAATGAACTGAACATGGTCAGGTCATACCATTGTTATATTACAACATGACTTATTAGCTCAGTCATTTCATAGGAATGCTTAATAAAGAATCATGTATATTGTRCCAACTAGACCCTACACAACTAAAGGCAAATTAATTCAGTAAGTGTGTGAGTATTATTCCAGAAAAGTATGCAAAGGTTGAGAAATTTCAACATGACCTTCTTTACTTTACAGTAGATCTCTKTCCCTACTCGGTAGATTTGCTATATATAGACCTACACCGCAATGGGGGCTGGTGGGAGGAGCTATGGGAGGACAGGCTCATTTTAATGGCTGGACTGGAATCAAAGGAACGATATCAAACGTATGGAAACCACATGTTTGACTCTGTGCCATTGAWTCCATTCCAGCCATTAAAATMAACCCGTCCTCTTATAGCTCCTCCCACCAGCCTCCACRGCTACACAGTGGTTCTGTCTGTGTGTGAGCCACTCTCTCCTCTCTGTGTCGCCTGCTGCAGCAGTGACAGTGGCCGGTGTCTGGGTAATACCTTAATCTTCGTGTTGAGTTCTGCTGTCTTTGACCTGTGACCTCTCTACGATCCTGTKTTAAAGTGAAAGGTTACAGTTATCGCACCATGGTAGCGCCGTCATATTCAAATCAATCCACAGCAAAGAGAGATGAGTGTGGGACTTGTCTTTTCATTTGTATACTGTAGCTTATCTCCTGACTCCCGTTAGTCAGCACCTCCAGCTATAGGCTGTGATTTGTCTTTACTTCACTGCTGTCCTTTTCGCCTGACCCCTCTCTCCTCTCTCATCCCCCTGTTTATTCTCAGCTGACATCCTTCCTTCCTCCTTCCAAATATAAGCCTCTGCACTCATTCCTCCGCCCATGTCCCCAGAGAGGATGGGGTGGTAGATTTAGGTCAGCGCCCAATCCCGTGGCTGGGAGACACATTGCATCACTTCTGGTTGGGCTGGCAGGAAGGAGAATGGGTGCTGCCGTGGGACAGTGAGTGTGGTAGAAGATGGACTGGCACCAACACATAGCCAGGCCTACTACTTCTGCCTCACCTCTGGATGTAATGCCTGTTTTCTGCCAAGTAACCGTTCAGAGTGGAAGCTGGAATCCTCCAGGCAGGCATCACACTTTCTCTGCTCTGATTTGAAAGGAAAGTGGGCCAACTCACTTTCTCTGGCTGTCAAAACTTGTTGTTGTTCTCATCTTGGGGGTATTTGTGTTTATACTGCAGTAGGTATAGTGGCCTGTGAGGTCATACTGTAGGTACTGTGGCTAATGAAGAGTTCCGTGTAGGTTTTACCTTATTATAGGAGTAGAGTTTGAGCTCTTAAGCCAATCCTATTTTGGACATTTAATATGATGCCAGGTTTATTTTGGACCCCTATACCATTCCATCTTTCTACTGTAAAACAATGACTGGACTCAAAGTCGTTCCATAAACAGTACACAGGTTGGGTTCCACTCAAGAAAGCCCCTCTTTACTGTGAGACGTCATTGGTTGGGATGATAGTCCTAATTATCGTAGCCTCCTCAGTAACTTGTTATGTCAGTGGGTTGCGGTGTACCTCTCAGTGGCTGTCCCTTGTCCTCCTGCTGTGAGGTGGAGTTATAGGGCAGGCTGTTGGTCAGGGGTAGTCACAGAGACAGGAGGAATGCTGTCAATCTGTCAGTGGAACATCTTGGCCTTGGCCTTTTGACTGGAGATGCTGGAGGCCGAACACCAGAGTCTTGTCTTTGTGTACTCAACTATCAATGGATTAGGCTGTGTGTGTGTGTGCGTGCTCCAGCCCCATTGATTGAGACTACTGGCCAGCCTGGCGTGTTGTGTGAACCTCATCAAGCCCCATTCATTCATTCATATGTGATCCAGGACGATGCTGGATGGATGGGATTACCCTGTGACATCCCCGACACTGTCTCTGCTGTAGTGTGCTTAATTGAAATGACAGTGAGGCATTGGATTTGATCCAACCAAGCACGATAGACGTCTTATGCTAACCAATTGTGTGCCATTTGAGGAGGACTTTTTAATCAAATGTAATTATAATGCCTTTTTACCTCAGCTGATGCACAAAACCCAGCCTAACACCCCAAACAGCAAGCAATGCAGATGTAGAAGCACATGGCTAGGAAAAACTCCCTAGAAAGGCAGAACCTAGAAGAAACCTAGAGAGGAACCAGGCTCTGAGGTGGCCAGTCCTCTTCTGGCTGTGCCGGTTTTAAAAAAAAAAAAAAATTATTTTACCGTTATTTTACCAAGGTAAGTTGACTGAGAACACGTTCTCATTTGCACCAAGACCTGGGGAATAGTTACAGGGGGAAGGAGGGGGATGAATGAGCCAATTATAAACTGGGGATTATTAGGTGACCATGATGGTTTGAGGGCCAGATTGGGAATTTTAGCCAGGACACCGGGGTTAACACCCCTACTCTTACGATAGTCATGGGATCTTTAATGACCTCAGAGAGTCAGGACACCCGTTTAAACGTCCCATCCGAAAGACGGCACCCTACACAGGGCAGTGTCCCCAATCACTGCCCTGGGGCATTGGATACTTTTTTAGACCAGAGGAAAGAGTGCTCCTACTGGCCCTCCAACACCACTTCTCAGCAGCATCTGTCTCCATCCAGGACTTGACCAGGACCGACCCTGCTTAGCTTCAGAGCAAGCCAACAGTGGTATGCAGGGTGGTATGCTGGGCTAAGATTGGATGGGTGGAGTGGACGATTGGGTGGAGATTATAACAGTACATGGTCAAGATTTTCAAACGTTCATAGATGACCAGCAGGTCAAATAATAATATTCACAGTGGTTGTAGAGGGTGCAACAGTCAGCACCTCAGGAGTAAATGTCAGTTGACTTTTCACAGCTGATCATTCAGAGTGAGAGAGAGAACTTAAATTCACACAGGACACTGGATAAGACAGGAGAAATTCTCCAGATTAACAGACTGACCCTAGCCCCCCGACACAAACTATTGCATCATAAATACTGGAGGCTGGAGACAGGCGGGGTCGGGAACACTGTGGCCCGTCCGACGATACCACCCCCCCCCCCCCGACAGGGCCAACCAGGAAGATATAAACCCACCCACTTGCCAAAGCACAGACCCCACACCACTAGAGGGATATCTTCAACCTACTGGTGAATTATGATGCACCTGATCCCGCGTCGGTCCTTTGATGAGATCCAATGTATGTAATAAGCTGATTGTTTCAACATTAGACTTCACTCATGGGAAAACATTGCTTGTTAGATGACACCATCGCGTTAGGACTACGTCAGACAAACACATTCTCACATTCTCATGACCTCTCACTTACCCCCCTGAGTGATGGCGTCTGTGTCTATTTGTTTAGTGATGGATCAGCGCACACACTGATGGATCTGCCCCCTCTCCTCCATAGTGACCAGCTGATGTTGGTTAGGGGCTGTTTAAGAGGCTGTGGTCCACATGAGGCCCCAGCTGTAGGCCACTGAAGGGTATCACCCACCCAGGGTCCGCTAACCTCTCTGGTGATGCTGCACCTGAGACCCCCTCTCGTCCCCAGGGGTTTAGGGACTGTCACCCCTGAGCCCCTTCAGAAGGCCACCTCTGTTTCTCCAGGCGTTCTGATCTGAATTGATGTGGCTCCGGGTCTCATTTGTGTCACCGTTTCATCTGTTCGGGTCCCCAGCTGTGCCTAGCGTCGTTAATTAGCCTTTGGTTAATTGTAGATAAATCCAGGTTGTCGTGGCCTCGCCGTCTCGGAAGTCCTCCTTCCTTCTGTCCTCTTCCTCCTCCTTTCTATCCCTTTTCTTTTCTTAAAGCAAATGAGAGGAACCATGAGAAGAGCAGTAAGATAATACTGAAATGTCCACATGAAAAGGTAGAGTTGTAGTTGAGAAGATAACAGATTGATATAAAACTCAGGTCGATAGTCCTGGTTTAGGTTATCTCAGCGTGGTGGTCTTATGACCAAAGATCTTCATCTTTTTCAGTCGTGGGTCTTGAAAATAATGCTGGTATTGAGCTATTCTGGAGGTTAGACATCGTCTTCACACCACTCTCGCAAATGATCCTTTCCCTGACGGATACACCTTTATTTAAGCAAGCTGTTCTTCTGTCTCCACTGTCGTTAGGTGACTCATTCACTGTGTCTTCGCTGTTCCTGGATGACTGACTGCTGTGAAAGGATGTTTAGTTATCAAATAATAAGAGCAAGGTTGACTGCATTAGGAAAAAAACTCAAATTTACCTTAGCTTCTGTAAGCTTTCTATACGATTCTGATGGATAGATTCTGTTCATTCATTGTTTGTTCCCCTCAGGTCTCCCTCTTGTACACACAATAACAATGTTTCTTGCCTTTCTTAGTTCATTAGGCTGGATTTAGCATCACATCTCTTTGAACATCTCTATCTCTTACATATATAACGTTTTCTCACCTTTCTTAGTTCAGTCATGTTGTCATCGATCGGTGCCTTGAGCTTAAACTGGTAAAAGGCCAGATACGCAAGTATAGCGCTATGGTGACAGAGCAAGGACATCAAAGGCACAATATGGGTTCACTTAGTTGGCATGCGTAGCATATTACATGCTGCTACAGTATTGCCATTCTGTGGTTTCATTAGTGTTGGACAAACAGTAAAATCCATGATGAAAGATTAGAGGTTAGCCATGCCCAGAATGTGAAAATAAAAATCCTGCATGTGTTGTCCTCCCACAAACCGCCTTCAAACACAATCACCCACCCTCACATCCTCCTCTTTCCCTTATTGTTGTTCCATTTATCAGCCTTTTGAGTCGTCAAATTCTTCTGGCCTTGGCTTGAGGGGAAACACTCACACAAACACATTGTCTAACTGTTACAATGGAATGCGGCAGGAAGGAAAATACTTAGTCTTTTGAGGGGTGTCCAATGTGGCAGGCCGAGAGAGCTCACAGAGAAGGCTGAGTTTACACTGACCTGGCTGGACTCCGTCTCAATGTGGCTTTTTGTTTCCACTGGGGAACCTTAACTCCTTGTCATCCACAGTCAAGCCGACTAGAGTTACTTTCCACGTCATGTGGCTAATTAGCACTCCTTTAGTCATTTGAAATGAATGGTTATCCATTGACAGTTGAAAAGTAGCATTCAGAGCTGGAAAATGCGATGGAGTTGATTTACTGTAGCTTCAATAACTAAATTGCCCTACATTTGATAAGCAGTTGATGGATTTTGATATCAGTTTTTTATAAACTGTTGATTCAATGATTTTTTATGAAAATATATATATTTTTAAAGAAGCTTAAATTCTAACTAGTTCTCCCCTCTTCCTCCCTTTAGGTGAGAGCTTTGTGTGTGCCTCCAACGAGCCCTACCGCCGAGTGGACTACACCAAGAACGTTAACCCCTAACTGGTCAGTGGGATCAAGGCCGGCAGGTCCCGCTCCCTGTCCTCCCTCAGCACCCTGGTAAAGGGCGAGCTGCAGCGTAGCGAGGCCAGCCTGGCACCAGAGACTTCATCAAGCCCAAGCTGGTGACGGTCATCCGCAGCGGGGTCAAGCCCAGGAAGGCTGTGAGATCCTGCTGAATAAGAAGACGGCCACTCCTCGAACAGGTGCTGACCGACATCACGGACGCCATCAAGCTGGACTCCGGGGCGGTCAACGGCTCTACACACTGGAGGGAAAACAGGTAAGATGGTAGTAATTCTGTAAATGCAACAACATGGTTACTTCCTGTAGCACAAGGGTCTCAACTCCAATCCTGAGGTATATGATATGGTATATTTAGACTTTTTTCTTCTTCTCCTAAATGGCTTACAGACAGTTGTGTTCAACATATGTTCCCATGCAGGCATCAAACCCTCACCTTGCTGTTGCAAGTAATGATAACGATACTTTAGGGACTCCATATTAGAGTATGTTGGTTAACCCAACGCTGCTCTGGAGATGGAATTCAGTACGCAGAATGGGATATTCCATATTGAGTTCTCTGGCCAAAGGTCTTATCTATAGCATAGATGCTTCATGATTTATGAGTTTCAGCTGTATCAGCACTCGACCATTATACTATTGCTAATCAACACAAARCCCATGGTGCACTACAAGTATCTACATGAGTCGACCTAATCAACAAACGTCATGCTTTGTTTGGAATACAGTGTTTGGTTTTGGCCAGACATAATGGGACCCATCTCGTCCAAAACGTTGACTCAAGTTTACCAAAAAGCACCTGGAAGCACCTGGATGATCARCAAGACTCTTGGAAGAATGTTCTATAGACAGATGAGTCCAAAGTATAACTTTTTGGATGACATGGGTCCCATTATGCCTGGTGAAAACCAAACATTGTGTTGCACATTAAGAACCTTATACCAACGGTCAAGCATGGTGGTGGTAGTGTAATGGCTTGGGGATGCTTTGCTGCCTCAGGACCTGGATGACTTGCCTTAATAGAAGGAACCATGAATTCTGCTKTGTATCAGAGAATTCTACAGGAGAATGTCAGGCCATCCGTCTGTGAGCTGAAGCACAGCTGGGTCATGCAGCAAGACAATGATCCAAAACACACAATTAAGTCTACATGAAAATGGCAAAAAAGCAACAAATATGACGTTTTGGAAMGGCCAGACCTAATCCCAATTGAGATGTTGTGGCAGGACTTAAAACGAGCAGCCCAGGATTACGCAGTGTTAGTTATCAAGAACTTTATCTTTGAATTTCCCCCCAGCTTAGTTTAGATTGGTGTAAATGTCGCTGAGTTAAAGCAGTTCTGCATGGAAGAGTGGGCCAAAATTCCTCCACGCGACATGAGACTGATCAACAACTATAGGAAMCATTTGGTTGGAGTCATTGCAGTTAAAGGTGGCACAACCAGTTATTAAGGGGGAAATTACTTTTTCACACAGGGGCATTGGGTGTTGCATAACTTTGTTTATGAAATAAGTATGTAATTGTTGTATTATTTGTTCACWCAGGTTCCCTTTATCTAATTTTAGGTTTTGGTTGAAGATCTGATAKAATTCAGTATCAACAATATGCAAAAGTAGAGGAAATGAGAAAGGAAGCAAATACRTTTTCACAGCACTGTATGMTCCTATTTAGTATTTCCATCTAGACATCTACARTGTGTCKCAAATGGCACCCTMTTCCATATTTAGCACCCTACTTTTGATCAGAGCCTTATGGACCCTGGTCAAAAGTAGTGCACAACATAGGGAATAGGGTGCCATTTGGGACGCAAACCTAATGRGCTAGTGATGAAGAACACACGATGCATTTAATTTCCCATCATGGGCTTTAGTTTTAGATTGATATAAATGCTGCTAGCCTCATCTGAGGAAGAAGATTCCATCATAATGGATTAATGGGGAGGGGATTTAYAACATTTCCTAGAAGTCAGGTTCCACAGTTGTTAAAGATAAGTGGATTTTCTGATAAATCTGGATTGAAATGCAGTCTGTTGTTTGTGTTTTTTTACAGAGCTTTAAAGGTTGGACCTCTTATTTCACAAGCAATGGTTATGACACTGTGCTGAGAGGTGTTAGGCAAGTGGTTCTTGATGCCTGTCAATGGAGTCAGTTTTTGTAAAGGACCGTTTGCTTAGAAGTATAGAAGACATTGAGACATCTAATGCTGCAGGGAAGGTTTCCGTGCTAGACGAGGCTAAAGAAAAGAGAAGCAGTGTCCCCCAAAATCCCATTCCTTCTATCTGAACTCTGAATATTGTCCTGGCAGAGAACACAGTTGACCCTTCTTTCCTGACAGATTCCCGGYGCCGGCGGGAATCTTCACGGACGGGCCAGAGAAGTGACTCATGAAAATAATGATCCTTATCCTCTCAGACAGTCAGGCCGGCRAGCCCAACACTCAGAGGAGGCTCTGTATCAGGAGGAGAGGCAGTCTGGATGATTTCTCTCTCTCTCTGGCAGAGAAGACAGTTAATGTGTACAGTAGACACTTGCAGTATCTGCACCTGTTTGCTTTTGTTTTGTGGCAATGAACTAGTCTTGCAGCACAAACTGAAATACACGGCAGTATTGGACCAGAAATGGCTGACCAAGCTTGATTTTCAGCCCAGAGAGAGCATGTTTTAGGTACATGATCAGTGATTCACCCCTTCAGTCCAACTCTGGCCGCTTATTYCTCGGCCATCCACAGAACGACAGAGAGACAGAACGAGAGGAGAAACAAGCGATGACTGAAAAGATCAGCCATTACCTCTGAATCGATGGTCTCGCTTACTCCCCCTGGTACTCAACATCGCTGCTCTTTCAAAAATGGCCAAGCATAGGCTACAGCATGATGGATCCTTGGGAATGCCCCATTTAGATATCCACCCCGTTACTAATTCAGTCCCATGTCTGTGACAGAAAGACTACTGACTGTCTGTCTTTATCCCTTCATGGATCGCTTAAACAGATTTGACTGTGCTGTYGGCTGAGACTTCYTCATAAATGATGATGCAACACAGCTGCAAGTGGACTGGGACGTTTCCTCCATTCATCTGTTAACATTCAGTGTTGTCGGCACTAGACAGGAAGAGAGGAGGAATCCTGTTTTGTGTAGAGATGAAGCAGAGAGACMGGGTGTGCGAGAAAGAGGGAGTGCCTTTCCTACTCTGTCCTTGGGGACAGCTTCAGGCAGGCGACTCGCCAGGGCTGTTTGGAATGCAATGTGGCGGGCGGTTTGACTGCGACGCGCACTGATGATGTCACAAGGGATTTGCCTGAAGAAGCCGGTGGTAAATCCAAACGAGCGCTGCAGGGCTGTCTGGAATGCAGGCTGACTCTCTCTGGGATTTCACAGGGAAACCTCCTCTTTCCAATCTCCCTGTTTTTTTTTAAATATTCTAACGCTATGCAAAAAAATTGTCCATGAGCTGCCAGGCATATGCAAATGACACGATTATGCTAATGCATGAATGAAACGGGTTGGCTCCAACAATACAGTTGTTCTCGCTCACAGAGAATGTTAAGTGTGTTTTTGTCTGTAGCTTTCAGTTAGATTACAGTCAGTTCTAAGCATTTTGTTATTATGCTGCTTGCAATTTGTTATGGCAGCGCTCCATTTGAAACTATGGGTTACTGCATATACTTAGACGGGTTAGCTGACAACGTCACAAACAATGCACACGCTTCAATGGGGCAGAAGTCCGTGTGTTGTGCTTCTGGATGTCCAGATAGTTAGCAACAGTAACAAGAAGCTGCCATGTGGGGAATCGTACGCTAATTTGATCTGGTTCTTGATACCATGTCTTGTTTTGACTGATGTCATGTGTATGCTAAAATGGCTAAAATTCACTAGCTAGCAACTGTAACAATGTATTTGAGAGACAACATGTGCTCATTGTGCAAATGTATGTATGTTTTCAGTAAACATTGAAGACGAAATCTAGTTTACACGTTGTCAACAATCTAAGCCAACCCCGTCTGTTTTGCCCCATAGTTGCGCATGCGTCGGTTTTGTTGCTAAACAACCAACCCGTCTATAACCATGACGACGATAGAAGAGTTGGCTACTGCACATACAGTATGYAACTCAGGCTAGCTCAAAGGACAGTACACAACCCTAACAGCAGCCCAGGCCTGTGGCGCTCTGAGGGATGGCTCACGTGCTTAAACACCATTTAAGAATACCTGGCAGCCAATGGCACTACAGCCATCTCACCAATGTGTATAGCATAATGAATGGAGCCTACAGTAACTCCTACCATCGTTGAGAGATAGGAAGCACTCCTCATTTAGAGTTTTAGCAGATCAATATTTCAGACGTAAGATGCTGTAATTTCTTGTTGTTCATTATAAATTGATAAGGCCCATATTGTTCCACTCTCTCTGAGCTGTTTTGATGAGTTTGAGTTGGTAACGCACTGAGCATGGGTTGTTAATAAGGTCATTCTCCGTTACTCAGACCATCTACTGTATGTTCAACTCCTGAGACGGATTGCTCTTCTTCCTGTCACATGCTTCCGTAATGATCCACTCCATTGGTTGATTTATATCCTGATAGAGGGCTGGTTGGGGATTCTCTGTTGCATGTAATGGCATATACCAGGACACCACATCCTAAACAACTCCATCGAATGGGAACTCCAATACAACAGTTTTCTGTCACTGAGGAGGATCGATGGGGACAGTTTAAAAGCAGATTATCCCTGGAGGTTAATGGAGAGGTATTCATGGCCCTATAGCTGAGTAACTGTGTCCTTTTGATTCAATGAGGCAGATCCTAGGAAAGGCCATCTATGTGTGTATCACATGAGGTTGGTTGCACCTTAATTGGGGAGGACGGGCTCGTGGCAATGTCTGGCGCGGAATAGGTGGAATGGTATCAAATGCATTAAACACGTTGTTTCCAGGTATTTGATTCCATTCGCTCCATTCCAGCCATTTATTATTAGCCGTCTTCCCCTCAGCAGCCTCCGCTTGTGTGTATCTAATCAGAGCTGGGCGCAAAACAGGATGTACACTCATGATGCTGTGTCATTCAAAACATGCATTCAAAATTGAGGTCAATGTAGGGGCATTATGGCTGTAAATATCTTGTTTAACTTCTTAATGATCCCTTCGCGCGCCAATCCCGTTAACGAGATTGATTTGGCAACACCCAGTGAAATAGCAGCGCGCCAAATTCAAAAACAGAAATACTCATAATAATAATTCATGAATCATACAAGTGTTATACATCGGTTTAAAGATGAACTTCTTGTTAATCCAGCCACAGTGTCAGATTTCAAAAAGGCTTTACGGCGAAAGCAAACCATGCTATTATCTGAGGACAGCACCCCATCAAACAAACACATGAAAATCACATTTCAACCCGACAGGCGCGACACAAAAGTCAGAAATAACGATATATTTCATGCCTTACCTTTGAAGATCTTCTTCTGTTGGCACTCCAATATGTCCATCTAAACCATCCAACACAAATGCGTTCCTTTTGTTCGATTAAATTCTGTCTTTATATCTCTAAAAATGTCAATTTATTGGCGCGTTATCCAGAAAAACACAGGTTCCAACTCGCCGGCAACATGACTAAAGTAATCTAATCATAGTACTGCTAAACTTGATCCAAAACATTTCAAAACAACTTTCCTAATCCAACTTAGATATTTTTAAACGTAAATCGATAAAAATTTAAAGTTTATCCCGTGTTCAATAGCGACGAAACAAATGGAGCTTTCAGGTTCGTGCGCCCCCAACCACAACAGTACACTAGACTTGACCCTCGTTCTGAAACAGCCCTACTTCTTCATTACACAAAGGAAAAAACATCAAACCAATTTCTAAAGACTCTCTGACATCCAGTGGAAGCGATAGGAACTGCAAGCAGTGCCTTAAATCTAGATCCACATAGAAAACCCATTGAAAGAGAGTGACTCAAAAAAATTATCCTGGATGGTTTGTCCTTGGGGTTTCGCCCTGCCAAATAAGTTCTGTTATACTTACAGACATAATGTTAACAGTTTTAGAAACTTTAGAGTGTTTTCTATCCAAATCCAATGATATGCATATCATAGCTTCTGGGCCTGAGTAGCAGGCAGTTTACTTTGGGCACACTTTTCATCTGGACGTTGAAAAATACTGCACCCTAGCCTTAAGCATTTTTTGAAGGACATCCATCCCAGCATGATCCAATACTTGTCCGATAAACCTTGTGTTTACAAATACTTTACCATAAGTGAGTCATATATTAAACTAACTCAGACCATCGACATTTGACTGATTGTACATTTAATGTTTATATGAAGTTGTCATACTTGCAATGTCGGGCTGAGAATTGTTCCCCCCAACAGTTGTTTCTGCTGACCAGGCGGAGATCAAGAGTTTAGCTATATCAGTCCCTGCCACCTGCTCATGAAACCACCAGGCCACAGCCCTCTCTGGCATGGGATGAAGGGTATGGGAAATAACGGGAACAGATAAGGGAAACCCCACTTTGGAACAGTATAGGAAACCGGCCAATGCGCCTTTTCTCTCTCAGACCATACTGCCGGGCCTTGCTGTCTACTGTAACTGTAGTCTTGTCAAATCCTCGACATGGTAATACAATATACAATATCTCCCTGTAACTGGTATCTGTACTGTACTTCAGCTTCTGTGGTAGTGTGTTCTCTGGTAGTGTTTTCTTGTAGTGTGTTCTCTGGTAGTGTGTTCTCTGGTAGTGTGTTCTCTGGTAGTGTGTTCTCTGGTAGTGTGTTCTCTGGTAGTGTTCTGTGGGGTCTTACTTGGATGTATGTAGTACACATGAGTGGATGTTTWTATCTACTGTGTTTTAGGATCATAATAGTAACTCTGTTTGGCTTCTAAAGGCTATCAAAATTCGAATAGTGTCAATTTACAGATTTAACTGCTAAATTGTAATTGTTTCTGTACATACTGTATATAGACTTTTTTCTATTGTTATTGACTGTTTGTTTATTCCATGTGTAACTCTGTGTTGTTGTTTTTGTCGCACTGCTTTGCTTTATCTTGGCCAGGTCGCAGTTGTAAATGAGAACTTGTTCTCAACTAGCCTACCTGGTTAAATAAAGGTMAAATAAAARAATAACTGCAGAAGCCTGAATCCTTACCCTTAAAGAACAGAGTTGGACTATAATGGACGCCGTCCACTTCAATGACCGCCATTCAGTCAATGGAATTTAATTTGATTTCGATTTCTGAAACTACAAATATAACTACAAATAACACAATGCACTCTCAGCCCAGCTCTCTCTCTCTCTCTCTCTACTTGATTGCTAAGCCGCTAGCCTGGATATAACTACAAATATTACTCTGGTTTTCTGGTCATATTTTTAAGTTCATGCCTTTGTAGATTCATCAAACTGTTGTGTCTGAGTAAATAAGCAATGCTTATACCTASAACTTCTGATTATGTTAAATCTTTAGCAGTTAAATGGTTAACTACATGATCTATGGGCTTTTGCTTTTCCACTTCTCCTTGTCCAATCTGCCTGTCTACCAAGTGAACTCTACATTAGACTTGTCTGGATAATCTGACAGGACTTGCCCTCTCTCTGACAGCGCCTCTCTCCAGCTAAGATGCTTTCCACGCTCTGAGATGCTCCCCATGCTCACGTCTCTGGACGGGCGTGTCTCCTGTGATTCCCTCTAAAGCAGACTCTGGAGGGGGTTGTCTGTGTGTGTCTGTCTGTGTGGCAGTGATGAGGTATTGTTGTTTGTCCCCCCATGGCTGTAACATTATGTCACTCACTATTACGTCTGATGTGTCCTGTGAAGGGTGAGAGGCATGGCCTTGAAGAGCCATTTAAGTGTGTCCTTTTTATCTAAGCTCTGTATTATAGTAAAGCGGATGCTTTTGTTATCAGAGAGAAGGGGTTCTCTTTTCTCAAGTGTTAGTTTCCCCTCAAATAATTAAATTCAGTATTTAATCCAAAACATTGGATTCTAAGTCTTTAACGCTATCACACTGTTTTGGCTGTGTAAGAACATCATAAATCTTTCAAATGAGAGCCTTGTACGGTTAGCGTAGCCGCTAGCGTATCAGAACCCAAAGCCCCAGAGACACGTCTCAAAAAGCCCATCAAATGCCT
>NW_019945284.1:40126-42068 GCF_002910315.2 Salvelinus sp. IW2-2015
CAGAGAGGTGGGATTGAAAAAGAAAAGAGAACGGGAGCTTTTGGCAGGAGTGCTGGATTTGAAGAAAGAAAATAAGAAACGGAGCTCTTCGCAGGAGGTGGATTGAAGAAAAGAAAAACAGGTGACTCTTCTGCCAGGAGGTGGGATTGAAGAAAGAAGCAACGGGAGCTCTTTACGGCAGGAGGTGGGATTGAAGAAAGACAAGAACGGAGAGCTCTTTCGGCAGGAGTGCGGATTGAGAAAGAAAGAACGGGAGCTCTTTGCAGAGAGGTGCGGATTGAAGAAAGAAAGAACGGAGAGCTCATTATTGGCCAGGCAGGTGGATTGAAAGAAAGAAAAGAACGGCGAGCTCTTTGGGCAGGAGAGTGTGATTGAGAAAGAAAGGAACGGAAGCCTCTTGGCAGCGAGGCTGCGGATTGCAAGAAAGAAAGAACGGAGAGTCTTCTGGCAGGAGGTGGATTGAAGAAAATGAAAGAACGGGAGCTCTTCCGCAGGATGGGATTAGAGACGGGATTTCGATGGAGAAAGAAAGAACGGGAGCTCTTTGGCAGAGGTGGGATTGAAGAAAGAAAGAACGGGAGCTCTTTGGGACAGGAGGGTGGGATGATGAAGAAAGAAAGAACGGAGCTCTTTGCAGGATGGGATTGAGAAAGAAAGAACGAGCTCTTTGCAGGGTGGTGGATTGAAGAAAGAAAAGAACGGGAGCTCTTTGGCAGAGGTCGGATTGAAGAAAGAAGAAAGAACGGGAGCTCTTTGGGCAGGAGGTGGGATGAAGAAAGAAAGAACGGAGCTCTTTGGCAGGAGGTGGGATTGAAAAAGAAAAGAACGGGAGGTCTGTGGCAGGAGGTGGGATTGAAGAAAGAAAGAACGGGAGCTCTTTGGCAGGAGGTGGGATTGAAGAAAGAAAGAACGGGAGCTCTTTGGCAGGAGGTGGAATTGAAGAAAGTGCCAGCTGTCCTGTAAACATTGTAGAGTGAAATATTTTATTCCCACTTAACTTCACTGACATTTGCCCTCTGGAAGGAGATAGAGAGATGCTGTAGGAGCTACAGCATAGGGCAGTCCACTGCAGGAGCTGATTTGATAATCCATGCCCCCCCCTTGTGGGATTGTAAGAAAGCATGCATATACACACACACACACACACACACCTGTAGCCGTATTAATTTTACAACTTTTTCACAGCGTAATGAACAGCACATGGTTCTATTATCCCCCCCAGTCAGCAACCGTTGGTAATATTTCTGGCTATATTATGTCACCAATGTTTCATTATCACAGTGAATGGCTGCCAGTAGGACCATTATGATGGACCATTATYATGGCCCTGACTACATTATCAGAATTTTATGAGCACAGATGAGGATCTGGCCAAGGCCAAGGGATGAGAGCACAGGAAGGGAGGGAGAGGGGGAGGTAAAGACTCTCCCCTCCCCCAACCTAGTCAGCCTGCAGCATCACCACTCCAGACCCTCTTTTCCACCTATGTATCTACAGTGCCTTCGGTCAAGGTGTCTGAAAGTTACTACATGACTCCATGTGTTACTTCATAGTTTTGATGTCTTCACTATTATTCTACATTGTAAAAATAAAGAAAAACACAAACTTTTGACTGGTACTATATATATATATATATATACAGTTGAAGTCAGATGTTTACATACACCTTAGCCAAATTACTATAAACTCAGTTTTTCATAATTCCTGACATTTAATCCTAGGAAAAATCCCATGTCATAGGTCAGTTAGGATCACCACTTTATAGAAATGTACATACACTCAATTAGTATTTGGCAGCATTGCCTTTTAAATTGTTTAACTTGGGTCAAATGTTTTGGGTAGCCTTCCACAAGCTTCCCACAACAAGTTGGGTGAATTTTGGCCCATTCCTCCTCATAGAGCTGGTGTAACTGAGTGAGGTTTGTAGGCCTCCTTGCTCGCA
>NW_019945284.1:43558-51022 GCF_002910315.2 Salvelinus sp. IW2-2015
CTAAGTGTATGTAAACTTCCGACTTCAACTGTGTGTGTGTGTACACCAGAAATGTTGTTTTACAGGGTCAGCCATAGTAGTACGGCGCAAATTAGGGTTAAGTGCCTTACTCAAGGGCACATCGACATATGCCTCCTCCTGCTGTGGCTTATCTTGTTACTTCTTCTCCTGTCTCCTGCCCCTCTTAAGGTTCCCCACTGAGCAAAGCAACCGACAGCCAATTCAGGTCTACCAAGATTTGAGAATTCCATTCACCCCCCACTCAGAATTAACCTTTTAACCTTAAACAAATCTATAAATGTAAATCCATTTTGTACATGTAAGGCGTGGGAATAGGATTAATATCATCAATCTGGGGATGCTGTAGACAGTGATTACATATTAGATAAATACATGGAGGATCGGGAGGTAATATCCACAGAGGGTGACCTGTAGGCCCCAATCTCCCCATGTGCTGGTTTGCTCGTTTAAACCAAGCATTTTTATTCCCCTTATCCTTACAGGAAGAGGAACTGAAGGAAATACAACCTACACACTGTGTTTGTGTGCGAGAGAGCGTGTGTGTGTGTGAGACAGACGCATCCAGCTAGCCTACCTGGAGCTCTTAAAGA
Source organism: Salvelinus sp. IW2-2015 (assembly GCF_002910315.2). NCBI lineage: Eukaryota > Metazoa > Chordata > Actinopteri > Salmoniformes > Salmonidae > Salvelinus > Salvelinus sp. IW2-2015. Next base: position 44,170 of record NW_019945284.1, read on the forward strand.
GGTAGACATTTTTGTTTTCTCAGGGGAAATCTCCTAAGTGGTAATATAGAGCAAATCCCAACAGCGTTTCAAAATGACGCAGGATACGATAGCGCACCAATAAAGTCTACTGTAGCAGTTAACCGTTTTCCCCCTGGGAGAGGCYGAGGTGTCATTGTTAGAGTGGGAATGGAACTGTCATGTAGTCTGTAAAAGATAGCTGGTTTCCATCGCTCGTATGTTTCTCAATCCTTTCATTCAATTACAGTCATATCCACCATTCCACTTTGACTAAAGACAGCCAAAGGTTGCACTCCTTGACYTTGATCTACTGTCATGCCAAACACATCAGTATTTTGTCCATTGTAAATGGTCTACTGTCAGTTGCCATAGGTGTGTGTGTGTGTGTGTGTTCCATTGAAGCCTCTGATTTCTGAATGCATTGTTAAACAATGTCCTTAGGCCATGGTTTCCAGTCTGCTTCCTTTGAGAAGGCTTTCCTGCTTACCCCTCTTCACCCCTCAGATGTCAATGGTAGCCTATAGTAACCTGCCTGTCTCTCATCAAATCAAATCAAATTTTATTTGTCACATACACATGGTTAGCAGATGTTAATGCGAGTGTAGCGAAATGCTTGTGCTTCTAGTTCCGACAATGCAGTAATAACCAACGAGTAATCTAACCTAACAATTCCACAATTACTACCTTATACACACAAGTGTAAAGGGATAAAGAATATGTACATGAAGATATATGAATGAGTGATGCGTACAGAACGGCTAGGCCAAGATGCAGTAGATGGTATAGAGTACAGTAATACATATGAGATGAGTAATGTAGGGTCATATAAACATTAAAGTGCATATTAATTGGCTAGTGATACATGTTATTACATAAAGGATGGCAAGATGCAAGTAGATGATATAGAGTACAGTAGTATTACATATAACATATTGAGATGAGTAATGAGGGTATGTAACATTATATTAAAGTGGCATTTGTTGGAAAGTGGCTAGTGATAATTTTTACATACATTTCCATCAATTCCCATTATTAAATTGTCTTGAGTTGAGTCAGTATGTTGGCCAGCGGCCACTAAATGTTAGTTGGTGGCTGTTAACAGTCTGATGGCCTTGAGATAGAAGCTGTTTTCAGTCTCTCGGCCCACTGCTTTGATGCACCTACTGACCTCGCCTTCTGGGTGATAGCGTTGTGAACAGCAGTGGCTCGGTCGGTGTTGTCCTTGATGATCTTATGGCCTTCCTGTGACAATCAGGTGGTGTAAGTGTTCCTGGAGGGCAGGTAGGTTGCCCCCGGTGATGCGTTGTGGCAGACCTCACTACCCCTCTGGAGAGCCTTACGGTTGTGGGCGGAGCAGTTGCCGCTACCAAGGCGTGATACAGCCCGGCACAGGAGCTCCGATTGGTGCATCTGTAGAAGTTTGTTGGAGCTGCTTTGGTGACAAGCCGAATTTCTTCAGCCTCCTGGAGTTGAAGAGCGCTGCTGCGCCTGCTTTGCACAACGCTTCTGTGTGGGTGGACCAATCCAGTTTTTCTGTTTGATGCGTGTACACCGAGGAACTTAACTGTACTAACCCTCTCCACTTAACGCAGTCCCTCGATTGTGGATAGGGGGGTTGCTCCTCTTGCTGTTTCCTGAAAGTCTACAATTATCTCGCTTTTGTTTTGTTGACGTTGAGTGGGAGGTTATTGTCCTGACACCCACACTCCGAGGGCCCCTCACCTCCTCCCGAGGCCGTGCGTCGTACGTTGCTTGGTAATCAAGCCTAACACTGTAGTGTCGCAAAAACTTGATGATTTGAGTGGAGGCGTTGCATGGCCACGCAGTCGTGGTGAACAGGATACAGAGAGGGCTCAGAACGCACCTTGTGGGGCCCCAGGGTTGAGGATCAGCGGGGTGGAGATGTACCTATCACTTCACCCTCCTATCATCTTGTTACCATGGGGCAAATGAATGATGTCCAGAATATGTTCTATTAGCCATATTCATAAATGCTGAGATTTTGGCCATCTTTGATAGTCTTACGGGCTGTTCGGGCATGCTTCCCAGCCGAAACAGTTTGGAAAAAGTGGTGCGTATATTATGCAGACCATTTTGGGATGTTTTTGTTCATTTTGGAACTTTCAGCAATGTTTTTTAGGAGTTCGGACACACATGCTTTGCTGTTCTGGAGGCAAGGCTGAAGTCGGTTAGCAAGTCACGCCCCTTCATCGGTGATGGTCAAACGTAGGGAATTTTCAATAAATTCTTTGTTGTCATTTCAACATTGCCACATTTCTTTATGAGAAGTACTGCACTACATTAGTTAAATGTAAAATTTGCGTGACTTAAAATCTCCTCTGCAAAAACAACCAAAATTAATGACCGGTTCCTGAGTTATCTTTAGATTAATTCAGAACTTTTGAGGAATTTGTATACTGGCTAGGCGTAATCAAAATGGACAAACAGTAACTAGTTGCTGCTTTGTATCTCGTTTTTTGAAAGGAATATGCCGAGCACCACTCGTTCGCCTAGCCCCGAGTTTGTGCTTTAGGCGCCCAGCCCAAACTGAAGCATGCTGACGCCTTGACATGGACTGTCAGATGTATGTGTAGCTTTTCGCCAATCACTGTAAACTCATTCTCCAAACATCCTCTGCCTATATGTCAGGGGAAAAGGGGTCAAAATAAAAAAACAATCAATTTGCACGGTCTTTCACGAATCCAACTATGTCATGTGTTGATGTTCAGCAGGATGCATTTCGTTCATTATCCTGAGCAGAACGTATACAGGCCTGCCCTGTTGGATGCTGAGTGATTAGGCGAAAGCCTGCCCCCGCAACCCTTTAACCAGACCTAGTGAATAGGCCAGGAGACATTATTGAAGGGGACTAGACACAGGAGACATTATGGAAGGGGACTAACACAGGAGACATTATGAAGGATTAGGACACAGGAGAGCATTATGAAGGGGACAGGACACAGGAGGACATTATGTAGGGGACTAGAAACAGGGAACATTATGAAGGGGACTAGGCACAGGAGACATTAATGAAAGGGGACTAGACACAGGAGACATTATGAAGGGGAACTAGACACAGGAGGACATTATGAAGGGACTAACACAGGAGACCATTTATTGAAGGACTAGACACAGGAGACATTATGAAGGGGACTAGAACACAGGAGAATTATGAAGGGGACTAGACACAGGAGACATTATGAAGGGGACTAGACACAGGAAGACATTATGAAGGGGACTAGGAGCAAAACCTTATGAAGGGGACTAGGCAGCCAAACCATTAGGAAGGGGACTAGGACCAAACATTTATGAAGGGCAGAATTAAGGAAGTCCTGACTGACTGATAAAGTTAATATAGATCACTGTTGTACCATGATTTCATTTTAGAGATGGATGGACACTCTCCTGGCGGGGGGGCAACATCATGTAGGATGTGCAAAATAACTAAACCTACTCTACGGTTTTATGTTTACATGTATGTAGTCTGGAGGATGTAGGCCTTGCTGGCATAGTAAACCGTTGTGTTGCTGAAGCTGCTGCCAAGCAAGTAGACCAATCCAAACAGAATACAGACAAGTCCACATAGACATCATACAGAAGATAACAATATCAGGAACAGTAAACAGCAGTACAGGTTGATTACCAATGGGAATATTACCATTTTTAACACAGGGATGCTATATTACATTTTTACAGAGGGCCTACTTAGCGCGATATTACTAGTATGTAGAGTTGTCTGAAATAAAAGAACCGTTTAGGGCAGGAGTGTGCATAGACGAATAGTTGCCCTCCAAATGCTATACAAGTACCGCACGTATATGCACACGAGGCTCGTAACCCGCTCTCATAGTCCCTCGCTCAAGCCTGCCTATAGTGGCCGATATTCGTATGAGAGGTCATTGATGGACAAGGTGCTGATACCAATACGGCGGTGCAATGCAAAGTCACCTTAAGCCATATGAGCTCCGATGGCGGTAGATGAGAGGGCCACTGTTGCCATGCTAGCGAGAGTCCATTTTTCGATACTTTCATATACGGCCTAAGGGTGTCCTTTCAAAACCCTTCTTCCATCTATAAAAAGCTCGATAAATTGAATGTGGTTCTGGTTTCTTAACTGTGCGTCCCGAGTCAAGTAGTTTGTTTCCACGACATAGTTCATACCCCAAAAGTGTTTAATGTGAGTTGTCTACAGCTCTGAAGGGTCCCCAAAAGGTCGATTATATTAACGGATTAGAGTCTCTCGACCAAAAAGTCATCAGACGTCCAAGGGAACCTGGACTCTCGTCGATAAATCTTTTTTACCACCGTATATTCTCTAAGCTAACCAAATCGAACAGCCATACAACCACCTTCCTGAACACATATGCTGACGAGTCGTGGGCACAGTACCATCTTTCGCGCATACTAACCACTGATCAGATGTCATGCAGAGTGATCTAACAACAGTAAAGAATCGAAATGTCAGTTTAGAGACAGTCTCCACATCCACTGGAACCCATGAGGCATCCATTTCTAGTTTGGTTATTACCTTCCTAAATTAGTCTTATGCCAGTGCGTCAAATGTACACCCACAGTATAAAGAGCCGTAAAGACGAGCCAATGAATGTCCGCATGTAGTGTTCTTGTGTGTGTGTTGCCGAGAATGCCCCTGATGCAAATGTGATCGCGAAGGTGTTCAGATTATGAACATAGAGAAAGCATAGTTAACCCTAAAATGTTTAAGGAGTTATAGAAATGTTGCCGTTCGCTCGAAGGAACCTGGTTTTTTTAGTAAGAAGTCCCATATAGGTGGTCCAATGAATCACTCTCAGTTGCCTGTTGGTGCAAGACCATCACAAAGCCCTCCTATCTTTGTTGCTGCTGCATGCCTATTAGGGAATGGATGAGTGGCTAAATGTAGGGGTGCTTGGCGTGCGAGTGGAGCTGCACCCGCGTGATAAAGCATGAGCCATTCACTCTTCACATGATAAACGCTTCTTAACCCCAATTGTAGTGAACCTTAAATGAAAACCCTCAATACTGAGGGATGTTGCTAGTGCAACAAAGATCTGTTTTAGAATATATTACATGCGTATATATTTAGTGTTTTAAAAAATACGCCTCCACGCTAAATGTAAATCCATATGTATGGTCGTGAAAAATATCAAAACGGTAAGTTTGCGCTATCCTTCGAGGTCTCTTGTGGTAATGAAGCTAATTCTCATAATGTCAGTACTCAATCTATCGTTACACTGCTGTTAAGAGCAATATATATGTTTTCCTTGTACATAAAACCACAAAATGAAATTGCAATAAATAATATTTCCAAAGCAATAAGTAAGGCTTAGCCGAATTCTTGAATGAATACCTAACAACAATCTGATACCAGTACAAGATTTGAAAGTAATAATCCATCAGAAAGCGAACTTTTAGGAATTGGTAAACATAGTAAATGATTAACGACCACATAGATAACCTACTCCATAAAACTGTTTCTTTAGTATAACTTGACGCGCTTTGCATATGAGAATGAACAGTATCTTGAGTAACTCTCAATATAGTATACACTAATAGGGAGAAATAAATATGGTACCTAGTTATATATTTATACATAAAGAATACCGAAATTACATTACACCGCCTTTTTGCGCCCCAATTTCGTGTTATCCACATTGGTATGAATTCGATACTTATCGCAGTCGCTTGTCTATACTCATGGTCACGGTTTAAACAGGACTACGTTGGTAGGCACGTGTGAGCGTCCGATAGGCGCTGTGTATCTTTTGTGGCCATCCGGCCCACATGCCACAGCCCGCCCAACTGCTAGTTCTCTCCCCCACCCGGACCGTCCTGCATCTCCGAGCTACCTCCCCAACCCATTTCAACCTCGCACCACTACCGTATTCCACCATTCCCGTGAGGCCAATCCTCGCTGCGGTTCTAAGATTTCAATACTCAGAAACAACAACCCAATTCATAGGCCACACTGTTGCTTGAACAGAGTGCCCTCACTTAACCCTGGAAGCCACCACACGAAAATGGTGCTCCAGAGGAAAAACAACCGGTCACCAAACGTCGCGTGGGCGACAACGTGTCAGCGTTGCACTTGTTGCGCCGAGTCCCGTGCCACAGACCAACAAGGATCCTTCGCTTATGTGCGCGACTTGGTACAAGATCTTTTCGACCTGCCAGCCAAACCCTCCCTTATATCTGCGGACGATTGCTGGGGCCAAGACTCGTGCGCCCAACAGTCCCATGGGTCTCCCGGCGCGGCTCGGTGCATGCATGACACGTTGTCCGTTGTGGACTGCGACCACAGACCCTACAAAATAGTGGCCCGCCTTTCCAGCACTCGGCCTAATTCCTCACCCTGTGCCCTTAAACACTAGACACATTCCGCCGCAACCTTCGCCGAAGAGTGCCTTGCCAAGAGGATTTCTGTCCAGACTGTTAACTGGAAATTGCTGTATTTGTTTCATTACGTTATTGTACGATAATGGTAACTATCAGTGGATCAATTGGAGCTGGGGAATACTGATACAGTATGCAAACTGACTGCGAAATATCATTTGTCAAGTTTCTAACAGGTGTTTCGTATGATGTGCTACTGTACATTGAATTGCGTTAACTTTGAAAAACTCCCTAACAAATGGGCCACTTGTGTCCACATCCGTCTTGTTCGGTATTTCTTTCCTAAAGAAAACGTTACTGTTGTTACTTTCTTTAACCCAGAATGTTAGGAATGGATCATGGATTCAAAAGCTCTTCTCAGATATCTGGTAATAGATAGGATTAGCCAGGAAAATTAAGTTTTAAGATCGGGCGAACCCTCCCGCTTCCATGCCCACTCTTCAACTCCGCTTCCGTAGCTAGA
>NW_019945285.1:0-2297 GCF_002910315.2 Salvelinus sp. IW2-2015
GACTACTTTATTTATAACTATCTTTAGGGGTGTCAATAATTTTGAGCCTTACCTTTTTAAGAAAAATATTTAGTMATTGTTAAACAATTGTATTAGTATATATTTTTTTGCATACAATATAGCTCCGTATTTGAATTATTTATTTTTTAMAGTCATTACTGCTCATTTTTTATCAAGGGTGTCAATAATTTCAGACCCCACAGTATATACAGAAGCTTAGCAAATGATCTATAAGCTTATGTCATACTTTTCTTTTTTGTAAGGATTATTATTCCACTGTATTTACAGCAGTAACCCTAACCGTAGCTTGGTGTCCACATCCCAGTTCAACTCTAACTGTCACGTTGTATAATGATTGGAGACAGGCTCAGGAATACGAAATCGTTTTTTTTTCTTTTCTCCACCCTAATAAAAGACCAAGGTGTAAACCTCTAAGTAATACACGGGACGAGACCCGTAAAACAAGTGCACAATAACACGTAGCATGGAAGCGGATAGAACATCACAGGTACTCACTAGAGCAATGGACATGGTAACAATAACCGACAAGGACAATGGGGAACAGAGGTCACATATATACACATAYTAATCAGGGGAATGGGAACCAGGTGTGCGTAATGAGACAAGACAGTCTGGGGTTGGTGGTAATGAATCCAGTTCAGTGATGCCTAGAAGGCCGGTGACGTAGACCTCCGGAGCTGGTGAACGAAATGAGCAGCAGTACCGGGGGAACCGGTCCCCACGACGAGAACGGTSGTGTTCCCCTTGGAGTGACAAAGTCCCCCGAGTTCGATAATCAATGCAAGGGCACAAGTCCCCCATCTTTCTTTTTTTTCTTTTTATATATTTTATTTTTGCATTTTCCAATTAAGAACATTCAAAACAAAAGTGAAAAGATATTAGACAACAATATGACAAAGTGACAGTAACAGACGAGCGTAAAAATAAATAAATAATTATATATACAAACATGCAATAAATAAGTCATAATAAAGAGTAAAATTAAAAATAATAATAATGAGACATTGGATCATATGGTCACCTGCCGTAAGCTACATATTATACATTATGTGTGAAACATTATATAATGATTATATAGAGATTCAATCAATGTGATGTGGGGGGAGATTCTCCATATAGTCAATAAAAGGTTGCCAAATTCTGTAAAATGTCTCTAACTTATTCCTCAAGCAGTAAGTGATTTTCTCCAATGGGATACAGCTATTAACTTCCGAGATCCACATTGCAACTGGCAGGGGGAATCCGATTTCCATTTCAAAGCAATACATTTCTTGGCAATCGCTAGCAATATTTCTGCTTTATAGTATGGCTTTGCCTAAGATTGGAGTTAGTACCCATCTTTCTTTTGAACAAAAAAGAAGCTTGAGGAGGCTGGTGATGTGGAGGGGCGGATAAAACCCTGCTGGAGACTCTCCTGTACATAGGTCTCCACGGCCTCTGTCTCGGCATAGGAGAGGGGATAGACGTGTCCTCTCGGGAGAGCTGCGTCAGACAACAGGTCAATGGCACAGTCCCAGGGGCGATGGGGAGGCAGGCGTGTAGCCTGGGTCTTTGAGAAAACCCGGTGCAGATCCTGGTATTCCTCCGGTAACTCCACTTGAGGGGCATGGTCCGGACTTTCCAGCGTAGTTGTGTTGACAGACACCACGAGACACCTCCCCTGACACTCCTGCGACCAACCCAGCAGTCTCCTCTCGGGACCAGGAAATAACGGGGTTATGCCAACTCAACCAGGGGAGACCTAAAACAACGGGGTGCGTGGGGGTGTCTATAATCAAAAAGGTGATCTGTTCTAAATGGGTGTCATGGGTCAGCAGAGAAACGGGAATAGGGATGTGATGTTCGAGCCCTGTCCCTATTGGACGATTATCCAGGGACCGAACCGGAATGGGTGACTGTAGGGGAACCAAAGGAATTGCGTAATGCAGTGGCCAGTGCGCTATCTAAGAGATTCCCGGCAGCTCTGGAATAAATCAGAGCTAACGGGAGTGAGGGGCTAGGGTATTCAGGGAATTTAATGGGAAAACACACTGATTGAGTTGACAGAAAAGGAAGGGAGATCTTACATCCTAACTGGGCTGGAGCAGKASAAWTCCCTGGCTTGTCACCTCCTCGCCTATTAGTAGATAGAGGGCAGGTCAGGGAGAAATGACCCCTTTCTCCACAATAGGAGCAGAGGCCCAGATTCCTCCTTCTCCTACGCTCTGCCTCTGGCAAACGTGCAGAGCCCGCCTCCATCGGCTCTGGTCACGGAGCAGGTGTAGCCATGGGCTCCG
>NW_019945285.1:6954-13940 GCF_002910315.2 Salvelinus sp. IW2-2015
GATATCAGTCACTATATGAATTTCAGTCCACTATATGAAATATCAGTCACTACATTGAATATCAGTTTCACTACATGAATATCAGTCACTACATGAATACTCAGTCACTACAGTGAGGGAAAAAAGTATTTGATCCCCTGCTGCATTTTGTTACGTTTGCCCAACTGGACAAGAAATTTATCGTCTATAATTTTAATGGTAGGTTTATTTTGAACAGTGAGAGGACAGAAAACAACAAAATATCCAGAAAAATGCATGTCAAAAATGTTATAAATTGATTGCATTTTAATGAGGGAAATAAGTATTTGACCCCTCTCAATAAGAGAAGATTGTCTTGGCTCCCAGGTGTCTTTACATACAGTAACGAACGGAGATTAGGAGCACACTCTTAAAGGGAGTGCTCCTAATCTCAGTTTCTTACCTGTATAAAAGATACCTGTCCACAGAAGCAATCAATCAATCAGATTCCAAACATCTCCACCATGGCCAAGACCAAATGAAGCTCTCCAAGGATGTCAGGGACAAAGATTGTAGATCTACACCAAGCTGGAATGGGCTACAAGACCATCGCCAAGCAGCTTTGGTGAGAAGGGTGCAACCAGTGGTTGCGATATTTCGCAAATGGAGAAACACAACAAGAACTGTCAAAACTCCCTCAGTCTGGGGCTCCATGCAAGATCTCACCTCGTGGAGTTGCACATGATCATAGAACAGTGAGGAATCAGCCCAGAACTACACAGGCAGGATCTTTGTCCAATGATCTCAAGGCAGCTGCGGACCATAGTCATCAAGAAAACAATTGGTAACACACTATGCCGTAAGGACTGAAATCCTGCAGCGCCCGCAAGGTCCCCCTGCTCAAGAAAGCACATATTACATTGCCCGTCTGAAGTTTGCCAATAACATCTGAATGTCAGAGGACAACTGGGCATGTAACGTGTTGTTGGGTCAATGCAGACCAAACATGGAGTTCTTTGGGCATCATGACAGCATGATTCTTCCAACTGTCTGGCCGCTGTTTTTGGAGGGAGGACGGGAGTCGCCCTGCAGCGTATGGGGACTCCAAGAAACCATCCCACACCACCAGTCAAACGCATGGCGGTGGAAACATTAATGCTTTGCGGGGTGTTTTTCGCTAAAGGGGACAGGGAACAACTTCACCGCATCAAAGGGACGATAGGACGGGCCACATTGTACTCCGGTCAAATCCTGTGAACCTACTTCGCCTCAGCCAGCGGTATTGAAATGGTCGAGTTGAGTTGAGGATTCATCTATGTGGACATAATTCAGCACTATTAAATATATACCATATAATCAATACAAACATATATAATGCAATCAGTCACATTATATGGGGTATACTCAGTCAATCGTCTGTAATACATAGTTATATATCTAAATATAGAGTCACTAGATATAATATGAAGTTCACTATATGTGAATATCACGTCACTATAATGAATTATATGATTCAGTCACTATATGAACTCAGCACTATATATATCAGACACTGTTTTGAATATCCAAGTCACTATATGAATATCAGTCCACTATCATGAATATATGAATATTCAGTCGACTATATGAATTCAGTCACCTATATGAATATCAGTCCACTACATGAATAATCAGTCCACTATGTGAATATCATTCACTATATGAATATCAGTCACTATATGAATATACTGACATTATATCACTATATGAATATCCAGTCACTATGTTGAATATCAGATCACAATGAATATCAGTCATATATAAAATATATTCCAGACGCACTATGATTGAATATCCAGTCACTATATGAATATTCAGACACTATATGAATATCAGTTACACTATATGATATCAGTCACTATGTAGAATATCAGCACTATATGAATTCATCACTATATAAATATAGACACTATATGAATATCGTCACTATTATGAATATCAGTTCACTATATGAATATCAGTCACTATAGTATACAATATCAGACACTATATAATATCAAGTCACTATATTGGAATAGTCCAGTCACTATATGAATATCATGTCACTATGTTGAATATCCAGTCCACTATATGAATATCGAGTCACTATATAACATATCCCAGACACTATAATGAATATCAGTCACTATATGAATAAGACATAATTTTGAATATCAGTCACTATATGAATATCAGTGCACTATAATGAATATCAGTCACATATAAAATATCAGACACTATATGAATATCAGTCACTATTATGAATATCAGACACTATATTTGAATATTCGGTCACTATATGAGATATCAGACACTATATGAATATCAGTCACTATATGAATATCAGTCACTATATGAATATCACGTCACTATATGAAATCAGTACTATATTGATTAGCACTATATGAATATCAGTCCTATATGAATATCCAGCACTATGTGAATATCAGCCACTATTATATATCAGTCACTATATAATTCAGAACTATGTGAATATCAGTCACATGTTGAATATCAGTCACTATATGAATATTCAGTCACTATGTGATATCAGTTCACTATGTGATATAGTCACTATTTTGAATATCAGTCACTATATGATATCAGGACACTATATGAATATCAGTCACTATATGATATTCAGAACTATCATGAAATATCAGTTCACTATATGAATGATCAGTCACTATGTGAATATCAGCCACTATTTGAATATCCAGCTCACTATATGAATATCAGACACTATGTGAATATCAGTCACTATTTGAATATCAGTCACTATAATGAATATCAGGACACTATGGTGAATATCAGTCACTATATTGTATATCAGTCACTATATGAATATCAGACACTATGTGAATATCAGTCACTATGTGAATATCTTAGTAATTTAGAGTGAGTCAAAAGTAGCGCCTATTATGACAAACAAATTAATCAGATTAGTCACTATAGCAACAGTGACTAAATAGCCAGTCTGTGTGTGTTGCGTTCCTTACCTGGAGCTGCTTGTGCGTCTGTGTGTGTTGGTTCCTACCTGGAGCTACTGTTGGTCTGTGTGTTTGGTTCCTACCTGGAGCTGCTGTGGTGTCTGTTGTGTTGGTTCCTACTGGAGTACTGTGGTCTGTGTGTTGGTCCTACCTGAGGCTGCTGTGGAGGTCTGTGTGTTGGTTCCTACCTGGAGCTGCTGTGGTCTGTGTGTGTGGTTACCTACCTGGAGCTGCTGTGGTCTGTGTGTTGGTTCCTACCTGGAGCTCGTCCGGTCTCGTGTGTTGGTTCCTACTGGACGCTGCTTGGTCTGTGTGTTGGTTCCTACACTGAGCTGCTTGTGGTCTGGGTGTGGTGTGAGTTCACTACACTGGAGCTGCTGTGGTCTGTGTGTTGGTTCCTACCTGGAGCTGATGTGGTCTGTGTGGTTGGTTCCTACCCTGGAGTACTGTGGTCTGTGTGGTGTTGGTTTCCTAACCTGGAGCTGCTGTGGTCTGTGTGTTGGTTCCTACCTGGAGCTTGCTGTGGTATGTGTGGTGTTGGTTCCTACCTGGGCTGCTGTGTCTGTGTGTTGGTATCCTCCTGGCCAGCCTGATGTGGTCTTGTGTGTGTTGGTTCCTACCTCGAGCTGCTGTGGCTCTGTGTTGGCCCTTCCTACCTGGAGTGCTGTCTGGTGGTTCTACTGGGGAGGTACGTGCTGGGGTTTCCTAACCTGCGCTATGGGTGTGGGTCTAATGGACTCGTGGTCCCTGTGGTGAGTCCTACCTGGGCACTGTTCTGTTGGTACTATGGACTGCTGTGGTCTGTGGTTGGTTCCTACCTGGAGCTACTGTGTCTGTGGTGGTTCCTACCTGGAGCTACTGTGGTCTGTGTGTGTTGGTTACTACCTGGAGCTGCTGTGGTCTGTGTTGGTTCCTACCTGGAGCTACTGTGGTCTTCAGGCCAGGGCTCCTTCTCCTCTTCCTCCTTCTCCTCCTCTGAAGAGTTCCCATTCACAGGGTTAGGATGCACATCGACCTCTCCCTGGAGAGAGAGACGGGGGAGAAGAGGAGGGAGAGGGAGGAGAGGAGGGGGGAGAAGATGGAGGAGAGGAGGGGGAGAAGAGGAGGGAGAGGGAGGAGAGAGGGGCAGAGGAGAGGGAGGAGGGAGATATAGATGAAGAGAGAGRGAGAAAGAGAGATTTCACCTTCATAAGCACGACATATACAGTAAATGTTTCACAAAGCATGTATAACAGTATGTCATGCTTTATAAAGGGTTGATAAATGTGGCATAACCGTGTGACATTACTCACTACGTTGAATACTAAATAAACATGAGCTTTATAAAGGGTGACATGTTGGGCTGAATGATGGCATACCCTCTAAAGTCATGTTAGTCACATTACACCTAATCTCCTTCCCACCCACATCTAGTGCATTCATCTGAAGATAGCCACCTATCACATACAGTGCATTTGGAAAGTATTCAGACCCCTTGACTTTTTCCACATTACAACYTTATTCTAAAATGGATGACATCGTTTTTTCCCCTCGTCACTCTACACACAATACGCCATCATTTTCTGCACATTTATATTTGTAAAAAAATAAATACAATCACATTTACATCAGTTTTCAGACCCTTTACTCAGTACTTTGTTGAAGCACATTTGGCAGTGATTACAGCCTCAAGTCTTCTTGGGTATGATGCTACAAGCTTGGCGACCTGTATTTGGGGAGTTTCCCCCATTCTTCTCTGCAGATCCTCTCAAGCTCTGTCAGGTTATTTTCAGGTCTCTCCAGAGATGTTCAATCGGGTTCAAGTCCGTGCTCTGGCTTGGCCATTCAAGGACATTCAGAGACTTGTCCCGAAGCCACTCCTGCGTTGTCTTGGCTGTGTGCTTAGGGTCGTTGTCATGTTGGAAGKTGAACCTTTGCCCCAGTCTGAGGTCTGGAGCTGGTTTTCACCAAGGATCTCTCTGTACTTTGCTCTGTTCCTCTTTGCCTTGATCCTGACTAGTCTCCCAGTCCTGGGCGCTGAAAAATATCCCCACAGCATGATGCTGCTACCACCATGCTTCACCGTAGGGATGGTGCCAGGTTTCCTCCAGACGTGATGCTTGGTATTCAGGCCAAAGAGTTAAATCTTGGTTTCATCAGACCAGACAATCTTGTTTCTCATGGTCTGAGAGTCTTTAGGTGCCTTTTGGCAAACTCCAAGCGGGATGTCAAGTACCTTTTACTGAGGAGTGGCTTCCGTCTGGCCACTCTACCATAAAGGCCTGATTGGTGTAGCGCTGCAGAGAGTGTTGTCCTTCTGGAAGGTTCTCCCATCTCCACAGAGGAACTCTGGAGCTCTGTCAGAGTGACCATCGGGTTCTTGGTCACCTCCCTGAGAAGGTATCCAACTACACTGTCCACCTTCACAGAGAGAGCAAGTATCAACATTGACTGCCCCACCTTCACAGAGAGAGCAAGGTTATCAAACACTGCCGCACCTTCACACAGAGAGAGCAAGGTAACACACGTCCACCTCACAGGAGAGAGCAGGTATCACACACACTGTCCACCTTCACAGAGAGAGAAGGTATCACACACTGTCACACTACATACAGAGAGCAGAGGCAAAGGTATCACACACTGCCACCTTCACAGAGAGGAGCAAGTATCACACTGCACCTTCACAGAGAGAGAGCAAGTATCACACTGTCCACTACTCACACAGAGAAGAGCAAGGTAAACACCACTGTCCACCTCACAGAAGAGAGAGCAGGTATCACACCACTGTCCAACCTACACAGAGGAGAGAGCAAGGTATCACAACGTGTCCACCTACACAGAGAGAGCGCAAGTATTACACACCTGTCCACCTACACAGAGAGAGAGGAAGTATCACACACTGTCCACCTTCACAGAGAGAGAAGGAAGTATCACACACTGTCCACCTTCACAGAGAGAGCAAGGTATCACACTGTCCACATTCACAGAGAGAGCAAGGTATCACAACACTGTCCACCTTCACAGAGAGAGCAAGGTACACATGCACCTTCCACAGGAGAGCAAGGATCACACACTGTCCACCTTCACAGAGAGAGCAAGGTATCACACACTGTCCACCTACACAGAGAGAGCAAGTATCACACACCCACCTTCACAGAGAGAGAGCAAGGTATCACACACTGTCCACCTTCACAGAGAGAGAGAAGGTATCACAACACTGTCCACCTAACAGAGAGAGAGCAAGCTATCACACACTGTCCACCTTCACAGAAGAGAGAGCAAGGTATCACACACTGTCACCTTCACAGAGAGAGAGCAGGTATCACACAACTGGTCACCTACACAAGAGAGAGCAGTATCACACACTGTCCACCTCACAGAGAGAGAGGAAGTATCACACACTGTCACACCTTACACAGAGAGATAGCAAGAGTATCACACACTGTCACCTTTCACAGAGAGAGAGGAAATGTATCACACACATTCAGCTGTCCACCTACACAGAAGAGAGCGCAAGGTATTACACCACTGTCCACCTACACAGAGAGAGAGAAGGTATCACACACTGTCCACCTACACAGAGAGGAGTAGCAGGTATCACACACTGTCCAGCTTCACAGAGAGAGAGTAAAGGTATCACTCACACTGTCCACAATTCACAAAAGTTTCCTGTTTTTTCTCTTTGTCTTTTGGTCCAAGGTCTCATCTCCAGGACTGTGTAGGGGTGGAGGAGGGAGGAGGAGTTCATGGTAACCATGGGCTACCAGACAGGGTGCGGCGTGCGGCTGTGGAGGAGACCGAGTCGTCAAAGCCGCTGAATTGGCTGATGATGAGACAACAACAGCATCTCAGAGTATACGGTCTGTTGTTCGTTGTTGTGAAACCTATGAGGTCTGTTTGTTTGTGACCCTAGAGGTCTGTTTGTTGGTTGGTTGTGACCCATGTGTCTTGTTGTGACCTAGAGGTCTGGTGTTGTGTTGTGGAACCCCAGTGGTCTGTTTGTTTGTGACTCCACTAGAGGTTGTTTGTTGTTGTTGTGAG
>NW_019945285.1:15734-20810 GCF_002910315.2 Salvelinus sp. IW2-2015
TAGAATTCCTGTTCAATCTGCTTTCAGTCAGTTTTTCAGTCCTTTTCAAATCTGTTCAGTCCGCTTATTTCAATCTGGTCAGTCCTTTTCAATCTGTTCAGTCCTTTAATCTGTGTCAGTCCCTTTTTCAATTCCTGTCGCTTTTCAGATCTGTTGTCACCTTTTTCACTGTCAGTCCTTTTCAATCTGTTTCAGTCCTTTTCATGCTGTTTTAGTTTCACGTTTATCTTTTCAATCTGTTTAGTCCTTCTCATCTTTTCAATCTGTTCAGTCCTTTTCAATCTGTTTAGTCCTTTTCAATCTGTTTATCCTTTTCAATCTGGGTTGAAAGTCCTTTTCAATCTTGTTTAGTCCTTTTATCTTCTATATCCTTCTCGGTTTCAGTCCTTTCAATCCTGTTTAGTTTCCTTTCATCTTGGATCTGTTCAGTCTTTCAATCTGGTTTAGTCCTTTTCGATTCTGTTTCAAGTCCCTTTTTCAATCCTGTTCTAGTTTTCAATCTGTTCAGTCCTTTTCTCAAGTCTGTTTCTGTCCTTTTCAATTGTTCAGGTCCTTTTTGTCAATCTGGGTTAGTGATGCTTCTTTTCAATCTGTTCAGTCCTTTTCAATCTGTTCCAGTCTCAAATTGTTCTCCTCAAATCTGTTCAAGTCCTTTCAATCTGTTCAGATCCTTTTTCAATCTGTTAGTCCCTTTTCAATTCTGGTTAAGTCTTTTCAAGTCTGTTAGTCCTTTTCGAATCTGTTTAGTCCTTTTCAATCTGTCAGTGCCTTTTCATCTGTTCAGTCCTTGTCAATCTGGTTTGAGTCCTTTTCAATCTGTTCAGTCCTTTTCAAATCTGTCAGTCCTTTCAATCTGTTTAGTCCTTTTCAATCTGTTCAGTCCTTTTCAATCTGTTTAGTCCTTTCAATCTGTTTCAGTCCTTTTCAATCTGTTTAGTCCTTTTCAATCTGTTTCAGTCCTTTTCAATCTGTGTAGGCCTTTTCAATCTCGATCCTGTCATTTCTTTTAAGGTTCCTTTTTTTTTCACCCAAATTTTCTTTTCAAGCTTTTCCTTCAGTCCTTTTCAATCGTTCAGTCCTTTCAAATCTGTTCGATGCCTTTCAGTCCTTGTTCAATCGTTCAGTTTGTACAATCGTTCAGTCCTTTTCAATCTCGTTCAGTCTCTTTTCAATCTGTTATCCTTTTCAATGCTGTTTACTTCTTCAATCGTTAGTCCTTTTCAATCTGTCTAGTCCTTTCAATCTGTCTAGCGCTTTTCAATCTGTTCAGTCCTTAATCCTGTATTTCATCTTGTTCAGTCCTTTTCAATCTGTTAGGTCCTTTCAATCGTTCTAGTCCTTTTCAATCTGTAGTCACTTTTCAATTCTTGTCTAGTCCTTTTCAAATCGGTCATCCTTTTCAATCTGGTAGTCCTTTTCAATCTGTTAGTCCTTTTCAATCGTTCAGCCTTTTCGATACTAGTTCAGCCTTTTCAATCGTTTAGTCCTTTTCGATCTGTTTAGCCTTTTCAATCTGTTATCCGTTCAACTTTTCATCCTGATCTTTCAATCGTTTATCCTTTTCCTACTTCCCAAATTCCATTTCTCCATTTTCCCAGTTCTTTTCAGGTGTTCCCCAAATCGATGGACAACCGTTCTATATAAGTCCCACATTGCAGTGCATGTCAGAGCAACAAAACCAAGTTCATGGAGTCAGAAATGTCCGTAGAGCTCAGAGAACAGTATCTGCTGAGCACAGATCTGGAGGGTACGAAAAATGTATGCCAGCATTGAAGTCCCCAAAACACAGTGGCCTCCATCATTCTAAATGGAAGAAGTTTGCGAACCACCAAACTCTTCCTGAGCTGGCCGCCCGGCCAAACTGAGCCAATCGGAGGAGAAGGGCCTTGACTCTCTCTCTGTGAAGGTGGACAGTGTGTGATACCTTGCTCTCTCTGTGAAGGTGGACATTGTGTGATACCTTGCTCTCTCTGTGAAGGTGGACAGTGTGTGATACCTTGCTCTCTCTGTGAAGGTGGACAGTGTGATACCTTGCTCTCTCTGTGAAGGTGGACAGTGTGTCTCCTCTTCTCTGATCTGTAGACACTGATCTCCTCCTCTCCTTTAGCCTCCCTCCAGTCCAGCTGTCTCCTACACACACACACACACACACACACACACACACACACACACACACACACACTTTTGAGGACCAGGTCTCTGTGTGTGTTTAGGTGTGTTTTTGATTTGATTTGATTATTATTATATACCCCTTTTTCTCCCCAATCCAATTGGTAGTTACAGTCTTGTCTCATCGCTGCAACTCCCTACGGACTCGGGAGAGGCGAAGGTCAAGAGCCATGCGTCCTCCGAAACATGCCCACTTAACCCGGGAAGCCAGCCGCACCAATGTGTCAGAGGAAACACCGTGCACCTGGCGACCGTGTCAGGTAGCGCACGATGGGACAAGAACATCCCTGCCGGCCAAACCCTCCCGTAACCCGGACGACGCTGCGTCGCCCCGTGGGTCTCCCGTTCGCGGCCGGCTGCGAAAGAGCCTGGACTCGAACCCAGACTCTCTAATGGCACTGCGATGGAGTGCCTTAGACCACTGCGCCACTCGGGAGGCCGTGTTTAGGTGCTTTACCTGAGCTCAGCGTCCCCCAGCTCAGGGACCAGTACCCTCCTGCTCCATGCCACCAGGTCTGTCTCTGTGGCCATCTGGCTCCGGGGGGCGTTGCTGTGCATCTGTCTCACCCCCTCGATCTGTCCGCTGCGACGCAGACCCACGTTGGGGGGGGACTGAACCTCTGAGGGGGTGCCCACCGACCCTGGGGGAGAGAGAGAGTCAGTTGGCACCATTAGTGCTACTTAAAGCCATAGTCTAGTAACTCAGTCTGGCTTTCAACTTCCTCTTGAGAAACTTTTCTCGTCTCTGTGTCTCCCTCTCTTTCTCTGTCTCTCTTCTCTTCTCTCTTTCTCTCTCTCTTTCTCTCTCTCTGTGTCTCTCCTCTCTTTTCTCTCTGTCTCTCTCTCTTCCTCTCTTCTCTCTCTCTCTCTTCTCCTCTGTGTCCTCTTCTCTTCTTCTCTCTTTGTCTCTCTCTTTTCTCTCTCTCTCTGTGTCTCCTCTTCTTTCTTTCTCTCTCTCTCTCTCTTCTGTGTGCTCTCTCTCTCTCTCTTTCCTCTCTCTCTCCTCTCTCTCTCTTCTCTCTCTCTCTCTCTCCTCTCTCTCTCTCTCTCTCTTCTCTCTCTTCTCTTCTCTCTTCTCTCTCTCTCTCTCTCTCTTCTCTCTCTGTGTGTCTCTCTGTCTCTGTCTCTCTTTCTCTCTCTGTGTGTCAGGCCTGAACCAGGTGGTCAGTGAACAGGCTGTTGAAGGAGCCTCTCCTCTAGACAACATGATTCACAGACTTCAGCAGGAGCAGGACCGGAGACTGTCTACCGACACACACAACAGAGGTAAACACACACAGACGCCACAAACACACCAGGGCTCGCCGAGACAGTTCATTATTTGGAGTCAAGCCTTTACACCCAGTGGGTGTAACAGGACTAAAATGGGATACCTTTGGTGCTAACACGTACCCCCCCCCCCCCCCCCCAGAGGTTCACTCCCCCCCAATGTGGGTCTGCGTCGCAGCGGTCAGATCGAGGGGGTGAGACAGATGCACAGCAACGCCCCCCGGAGCCAGATGCACAGAGACAGACCTGGTGGCATGGAGCAGGAGGGTACTGGTCCCTGAGCTGGGGGCCGCTGAGCTCAGGTAAAGCACCTAAACACCGGCCTCCCGAGTGGCGAGTGGTCTAAGGCACTCATCGCAGTGCCATTAGAGAGTCTGGGTTCGAGTCCAGGCTCTTTCGCAGCCGGCGCGAACGGGAGACCAACGGGGCGACGCAGCGTCGTCCGGGTACTTCGGAGGGTTTTGGCCGGCAGGGATGTTCTTGTCCCATCGTGCGCTACCTGACACGGTCGCCAGGTGCACGGTGTTTTCCTCTAACAACTTGGTGCGGCTGGCTTCCCGGGTTAAGTGGCATGTTTGGGGAACGCATGGCTCTTGACCTTCGCCTCTCCCGAGTCCGTAGG
Source organism: Salvelinus sp. IW2-2015 (assembly GCF_002910315.2). NCBI lineage: Eukaryota > Metazoa > Chordata > Actinopteri > Salmoniformes > Salmonidae > Salvelinus > Salvelinus sp. IW2-2015. The sequence goes on from NW_019945285.1 coordinate 19,795, forward strand.
GATTTGCAGCGATGAGACAAGACTGTAACTACAATTGGGATGGGGAGAAAAAGGGGTATATAATAATAATCAATCAAATCAAAACACACACTAAACACACACAGAGCCTGGTCCTCAAAAGTGTGTTGTGTGTGGTGGGGTGTGTGGTGTGTGTGTGTGTGTGTGTGTGTGTGTGTAGGGAGACAGCTGGACTGGAGGGAGGCTAAAGGAGAGGAGGAGATCAGTGTCTACAATCAAGAAGGGAGACACACTGTCCACCTTACAGAGAGAGCAAGGTATCACACTGTCCACCTTCACAGAGAGAGCAAGGTATCACACACTGTCCACCTTACAGAGAGAGCAAGGTATCACACAATGTCCACCTCACAGAGAGAGCAAGGTATCACACACTGTCCACCTACACAGAGAGAGAGGAAGGTATCACACACTGTCACCTTCACAGAGAGAGCAAGGTATCACACACTGCCACCTTCACAGAGAGAGCAAGGTATCACACACTGCCCACCTCACAGGAGAGAGCAAGGTATCACACTGTCCACCTCACAGAGAGAGCAAGGTTCACACACTGTCACCTTCACAGAGAGAGCAAGGTATCACACACTGTCCACCTACCAGAGAGAGAGCAAGGTATCACACACTGGTCCACCTACACAGAGAGAGCGCAAGGTATACACATGTCACTACCAGAGCGAGAGAAGGTACACACACTGTCACACTCACAGAGAGAGAGGAAGGTATCACACCTGTCCACCTTCACAGAGAGAGCAAGGTATCACCACTGTCCACTGTCACACGAGAGAGCAAGGTATACAACTGTCCACCTTCACAGAGAGAGCAAGGTATCACACACTGTCCACCTACCCAGAGAGAGAGCAAGGTATCACACACTGCCACCTTACAGAGAGAGAGCAAGGTATCACACACTGTCCACCTTCCCAGAGAGAGAGAAGGTATCACACACTGTCACCTACAACAGAGGAGAGCAAGGTATCACACACTGTCCACCTACACAGAGA
>NW_019945285.1:20835-32378 GCF_002910315.2 Salvelinus sp. IW2-2015
GGTGGCTGCATCATGATATGGGCTATGCTTGTAATTGTTAAAGGACTGGGGTTTTTTCAGAATAAAACTCCCTACAGGCAAATTCCAGAGGAAAACCCATTCAGTCTGCTTTCCACCAGACCCACTGGAGATGAAGATCACCTTTCAGCAGGACAACAACCTTAAAACACAAGGCCCAAATCTACACCGTTTAGTTGCTTACCAAGAAGAAATACACAAATCGGCACAGGTTGGAATTAACGATCAATGGAAATAGCTTTTTTTTTCTTGTTAATAGGGAATTACTGTCATGTTCAAGCAAAGGGTGGCTATTTGATAGAATCGCAAATATAAAATATAATTTTGATTGTTACACACTTTTTTGGGTTACTACATGATTCCATATGTGTTATTTCAAGTTTTTAAAAAGCCTTGAATTGAGTAGGTGTTCTAAAACTTTTTGACCGGTAGTGTATATATTAATTAAGCATGTGTACCTCTTCTCGTCTGTCTCTGTTTTCTCTGGTGTAGGCCTGAACCAGGTGGTCAGTAACAGGCTCTCCTCTAGACAACATGATTCACAGACTTCAGCAGGAGCAGGACAGAGACTGTCTACGACACACACCAACAGAGGTAAACACACCGCAGAGGAAGCGTTTAATCACACAGACGGTACCAGTCAAAAGTTTTGGACAACTCCATCACTCTCCTTCTTGGTCAAATAGCCCTTTACACAGGCCTGGAGGTGTGTTGAGTCATTGTCCTGCTGGCAAAAACAAATATTGTCCCACAATGCGTAGTTTGGGGATGTGTATCGCCTGCAAGAATGCTGTGGTAGCCATGCTGCGTTAAAATGTGCCTTGAATTCTAAATAAGTCACATACAGTCCACCAGCAAAGCACCATCACACTCCTCCTTCCATGCTCACAGTGTGGAAACCACCACATGCAGAGATCATCTGTTACCTTACGCTGCGTCTCAAGGACCACTGCGCGTTGCGAACCAAAATATAAACATTTGCGTCTCATCAGACTAAAGAACAGATTTCCACCGGTCTGATGTCCATTTGCCTCATGGTTTACTTGGCCCAAGCAAGTCTCTTCTTCTTATTTGCGTGTCCTGTAGTAGTGGTTTCTTTTGCACAGATTCGACCATGAAGACCTGATTTCACACAGTCTTGCCTTCTGAACAGTTTGATGTGAGATGTCTCTGCTTACGTGAACTCTCGTGAAGCATTAGTTGGGCTGCCATTTCTGAGTTTGGTAACTCTAATGAACTTATTCCTCTGCAGCAGATGTAAAACTTCTGGGTCATTCCTGTGGCGGTCCTCATGAGAGCCAGTTTCATCATACTCTGATGGTTTTGCGACTGCACTTAAAGAAATATGGCAAAGTTTTGTGACATTTCGGATGGCTTGACCTTTTCTAAAGTAATGATGAACTGTTGTTTTCTCTTTGTCTTATTGAAGTGTTCTTGCCATAATATGGACTTAAGCCCTCATTTTGAAAATACCTCTTCTCATAAACTAGCCCTACCTGTCACAGAACACAATGATTGGTCTGCAAACACATATTAAGACGGAAAAGATTCCACAATTAACTTTTTAAACAGGCACACCTATTAGTTGAAATGCATTCAGTTGACTTACCTCATGAAGCTGGGTTGAGAGAATGCAAGAGTGTGTAAAGCTGTCATCAAGGCCAAACGGTGGCTACTTGAAGAATATATAAATGAGTTAAATATATTTTGATTTGTTTAACATTTTGATTTTTTTAAATTTTTTTGGTTACTACATGATTTTCCATTATGTCTGTATTTCATAGTCTTGATGTCTTCACATATTATTCTACAATGATTAGAGAATATGATTTAAAAAATAAAGAAAAAAACGCTTGGAATGAAGTAGGTGTGTCCAGAGCTTTTCCAGAGCTCTATGCGGATATAGTGACTATTTTGACCAGACCTCTATGGGGATATAGGTGCACTACTTTTGACCAGAGCTCTAATGGGATATAGTGCACTTACTTTTTGACCAGAGCTCTATCGGGGATATAGTGCACTACTTTTGCACCAGAGCTCTATGGGATATAGTGACTCTTTTGACCAGAGCTCTATGAGGATATAGTGCACTTATTTGTACCACGAGCTCTATTGGGGATATGAGTTGCTCTTCTTTTGACCAGAGGCTCTATGAGGATATAGTGCACTTCTTTTGACCAGAGCTCTATGAGGATATAGTGCAATACTTTTTGACCAGAGCTCTATGGGGATATAGTGCACACTTTTGCCAGAGCTCTATGGGTATAGTGCACTTCTTTGACCAGAGCTCTATGGGAATGATAGTGCACTTCTTTTGACCAAGAGCTCTAATGGGGATATAGTGCATGACTTTTGACAGAGCTCTATGGGGATATAGTTGCACTTCTTTTGACCAGAGCTCTATGGGGATTATAGGCACTACTTTTTGACCAGAGCTCTATGGGATATAGTGCACTTCTTTTGACCAGAGCTTATGGGATATAGTGGCACTTCTTTTGACCAGAGCTCTTATGAGGAATATAGTGCACTACTTTTTGACCAGAGCTCTATGAGGATATGAGTGCACTTATTTGACCAGAGCCCTCTATGGGATAGGTGCACTTCTTTTGACCAGAGCTCTATTGAGGATATAGTGACAACAAAAACGTTAATTTGACAAGTATCTCTGACGGACGCAAAGAGTGGGGTATCATCACGGTTTTGGGTACCAGTCCTTTGTGGAGGGATAGTGCACTTCTTTGACCAGAGCTCTATGAGGGATATAGTGCACTTATTTTGACCAGAGCTCTATGAGGATGTATAGTGCACTTCTTTGACCAAAGCTCTATGAGGATATAGTGCACTTCTTTTTGACCAGAGCTCTATGGGGATATAGTGTGCACTTATTTTGACCAGAGCTCTATGGGGATATAGGGCACTTCTTTTGACCAGAGCTCTATGGGATATAGTGCACTTCTTTTGAACAGATCCCCCCCTTCTATGGGGATATAGTGCACTTGCTTTTGACAGACTCTATGCGGGATATAGTGACTCTTTATGACAGAGCTCTATGGATATAGGGCACCTTTTTGACCAGAGCTCTATGAGGATATAGTGCACTTCTTTTGACCAGAGCTCTATGAGGTATATTAGTGCACTCTTTTGACCAGAGCTCTATGGGAATAGTTGCACTTCTGTTTACCAGAAGCTTCTTATGAGGATATAGTTGCACTTACTTTTGACCAAGAGCTCTATGAGGATATAGTGCACTTCTTTTGACCAGAGCTCTTATGAGGATATAGTGCACTTCTGTTTGACCAGCGCTCTATGAGATATAGTGCACTTCTTATTGACCAGAGCTCTATGGGCGGATATAGTGCACTTCTTTTGACCAGAGCCTCTATGGGATATTAGTGCACTTCTTTTGACCAGAGCTCAATGAGATATAGGCCACTTCTTTGAACCAGAGCTCTATGAGGATATAGTGCACTTCTTTTGACCAGAGCTCTATGAGGATAATAGTGCCACTTCTTTTGACCAGAGCTCTATGGGATATAGTTGCACTTCTTTTGACCAGAGCCTCTATGAGGAATAGTGCACTTCTTTTGACCAGAGCTCTATGGGGATATAGTTGCACTTCTTGTTGACCAAGCTCTATGGGGATAAGTGCACTTCTTATGACCAGAGCTCTATGGGGATATAGTGCACTCCTTTGACCAAAGCGCTATGGGATATAGTGCACTACTTTTGACCAGACTCTATGAGGATATAGCTGCACTAGACTGGTTGCACAACTCTAGGGGAGCTATAACGTCGCACTACTTTGTTACCAAAGCTCTATAAATGTGGTTTATTTAAATGTAGCTCTAATCTAGGTGTTGATAGCAACTGGCTGACTCATGCAGTGCTAATGTAACGTAGCAGGCTGGATAGGGCTAACGTGCAGGCTGGTAGGGCTAACGTTAGCAGGCTGTAGGCTAACGTTAGCAGGCTGGTAGGGCTAAAGCGTCGCAAGCTGGTAGGCTACGAGCAGGCTTGATAGGGCAACGTTAGCAGGCTGGTAGGCTAACGTTAGCAAGCTGGTAGGGCTAACGTTAGCAGGCTGGTAGGGCTAACGTAGCAAGCTGGTAGGGCTAACCGTTAGCAGGCTGTTAGGGCTAACGTGCAGCTGGTAGGGCTAACGTTAGCAGGTGTTAGGGCTAACGTTAGCAGGCGTGTGTAGGCAGGCTGTAGGATAACGTTAGCAGGCTAGGCGTGGGTGATAGGGATAACGTCATAGCAGGCTGGGTAGGGATAACGTTAGTCAGGCTGGTAGGGTAACTAGCAGGCTGGTAGGGGCTAACGTTAGCCAGGCTGTTAGGCTAACGTTAGCAGGCTGTTAGGCTAACGTTAGCAGGCTGGGTAGGCTAACGTTAGCAGGCTTTGGTAGCGGCTAACGGTTAGCAGGCTTGGTAGGCGATAACGTTTTAGCAGGCTGGTAGGGCTAACGTTTAGGCAGGCTGGTAGGGGCTCAACGTTAGCAGGCTGGTAGGGCTAACGTTTAGCAGGCTTGTAAGGCTAAACGTTAGCAGGCTGGTAGGGCTAACGTTAGCAGGCTGGTAGGGCTAACGTAGCAGGGCTGCAGGGCTAACGTTAGCAGTCTAGTGGCTAGCAACCTTGGCCAAGTTTGATTTGTAACAAATTAATTTAAAATAAATTGACAAGTTTATAAATATCTCTCTAAGCTGTTTATAAAAATCTCTCTAGCTGTAATGACATGACAAGTTATAAATAATTCCTCTAAGGTCTGTAATGCATGACAGTTGATCAAATATCTCTCTAAGATCTGTAATGACATGCAAGTTATAAATATCTCTCTAAGGTCTGTAATGACATGACAAGTAATAAATATCTTTTTAAGGTCTGTAATGACCAGACAAGTTTATAAATATCTTTATTAAGGTCTGTAATGACATGACAAGTTAATAAATATCTTTTTAAGGTCTGTAATGACATGACAAGTTATAAATATCTTTTTTAAGGCTGTAATGACATGGACAAGTTATAAATATCTCTCTAAGGTCTGTAATGACATGACAAGAATAAATATCTCTTTTTAAGGTCGTGTAATGGACATGACAAGTATAATATCTTTTTAAAGGGTCTGTAATGACATGACAAGTTATAAAATATCTCCTCTAAGTCTGTAATGTCAAGAGGAACTGATGATGCACCATCCAATATAGGAAAGTTTACCTTGTCTTTTCTACCTATTAACAAATTTCTTCAAGAGAGAGAGAGAGAGAGATGTTTATTGTATACATTGGGGTCCATAATTCAAATACTGAGCTATATTGCTCCAAAACATGGAATTTATAATATATTATACTAATGCAAATGCATTATAAAGACATTTTGTATAACAAGTAATCAAAATGATTGACACCTGTTTTCAATACCTCTCAATACCTYTCAATACCTCACCTTGCGAGGATAACGGCACTGAGCCTTTATATAAAATGTTTTATGAGTTGGAGAACACCTTGGGAGGGATCTTAGACCAKTCCTCCATACAGACTCCTWCCAGATCCTTGATATCCTTTGTCTGTGCTTATGGACTGACCTTTTCAATTCAAACCACAGGTTTTCAATGGGTTTCAAGTCCGGAGACTTAAATCAAATCACATTTTATTTGTCACATGAGCCGAATACAACAGGTGTAGACGTTAACGTGAAATGCTTACTTACGAGTCGTGTCCCAACAATGCAGAGTTAAAAAGCAAGAAAAAAATTGGCCAAATAAAAAAAGGAAATGGTAGCACAATAAAATAACAATAACACAGAGAGATGAACACAGATATAACCTGCTGACCCTTCACATATATATATGTTTGGGGCAAATCCAACACTTCAGATGGAGCCGATAGAGATGAATGGACTTGGTACTTGGTTATGATGGAGCCGATAGAGATGGCAGCTTCGCTTCTAGTCCTTATAGTCCGTATTTAGTTTTTTTACGTACTATTTCTTACATTGTTAGCCCAGWAAAYCTTAAGTGTTATTACATACAGCCGGGAAGAACTATTGGATATCAGAGACGTCAACWTACCAGCACAACCAGGACTACGACCAGGAATACAACCAGGACTACGACCAGGAATACAACCAGGACTACGACCAGGAATACAACCAGGACTACGCCATGAATACAACCAGTACTACGACCAGGATCCAACCAGTACTACGACCAGGAATACAACCAGGACTAGACCAGGAATACACCAGCACTACAACCAAGTATAGACCAGGAATACAACCAGGACTACGACAGGAATACAACCAGGACTACCGACAGAATACAACCAGGACCTACGACAGGAATACAACCAGGACTACGACCAGAATACACCACGCACTAAACCAAGTATAGACCAGGACTAGACCAGGAATACAACCAGGACTACGACCAGGAATACGACCAGGACTAGACCAGGAATACAACAGGACTACGACCAGGAACAACCAGGATACGAAAGAATACAACAGGACTACGACCAGGAATACAACCAGTACTACGACCAGGAATACAACCAGGACTACGACCAGGATACAACCAGGACTACGACCAGGAATACAACCAGGACTACGACAGGAATACAACAGACTACGACAGGAATACAACCAGGACTACGACCGGAAACAACCAGTACTACGACCAGGAATACAACCAGCACTACAACCAGTACTACGACCAGGACTACGACCAGGAATACAACCAGACTACGACCAGGAATACGACCAGGAATACGACCAGTATACGACCAGGAATACAACCAGCACTACAACCAGGACTACGACCAGGAATACAACCAGGACTACGACCAGGAATACAACCAGCACTACAACCAGTACTACGACCAGGAATACAACCAGGACTACGACCAGGAATACAACCAGGACTACGACCAGAACTACGACAGGAATACAACCAGGAATACGACCAGTACTACGACCAGGAATACAAACCAGGGACTACGACCAGGAATACAACCAGGACTAGACCAGGAATACAACCAGCACTACAACCAGGACTACGACCAGAACAACAGACTACAACAGGAATACGACAGGAATACAACAGTACTACGACCAGGAATACAACCAGGACTACGACCAGGAATACAACCAGCACTACAACCAGGAATACGACCAGGAATACGACCAGGAATACAACCAGGACTACGACCAGGAATACAACCAGTACTACGACCAGGAATACAACCAGGACTACGACCAGGAATACAACCAGTACTACGACCAGGAATACACCAGCATACCCCAGAATACAACAGCATACGACCAGGAATACAACCAGCACTACGACCAGGAATACAACGGACTACGACCAGGAATACAACCAGGACTACAACCAGGATACAACAGGAATACAACCAGAACTATCAGGAATACAACCAGGACTACGACAGGAATACAACCAGCACTACGACCAGGAATACAACCAGGAATACAACCAGTAATACGACCAGGAATACAACCAGTACTACGCCAGAATCAACCAGTACTACGACCAGATAATCACCACCTACGCAGAATAAACAGGAATACACCAGTACTACGACAGTACACAACCAGTACTACGACCAGGAATACAACCAGGACTACGACCAGGAATACAACCAGCACTACGACCAGAATACAACCACACTACGACCAGGAATACAACAGCACTACGACCAGGAATACAACCAGCACTACGACCAGGAATACCATCAGCACTACGACCAGGAATACACCAGCATACAGACCAGATACAACCAGACTACAACCAGGAATACAACCAGGACTAAACCAGGAATAGACAGGAATACAACCGGACTATGACCAGAATACAACCAGCACTACCGACCAGGAATACAACCAGGACTACAACCAGGAATACAACCAGGACTACAACCAGGAATACGACGAGGACTACAACCAGGATACGACAGGACTAACCAGGAATACAACCAGGACTATGGCCAGGAATAAAACTAGGACTAAGACCAGGAATACAAAATCCATAAAAGCAACAAAGTGTTTCCACACCTCACAAGCTACAGACAACAGACAACATGGAAAGCGGCAATACACAGCTAGGGATTATGTTCACAAATCTGATTGACCTTTAGCCATGTCTTCATGCATTTTGTGAAAGTGTGATATGTGGTGCAGTTATGCGTGTCTGATGGCAGTGTATTCCAGACGTGGGAAGCTAAAGGTGTCCCGCAGGGGTTGATTTTGGGACCTGTCCTCTTTACAGTATATAAATAATATTGGTCTATCTGCAAAAACCTGTTAAGATTCATCTTAACATTAGACTTTTGTACGCTATTGCCCTTACGGCTGAACAGGCTATGACCTGTAATCTAATGTGGGTTTCTTGGAGAAAGTCCTTGTTGATTTAAAATTGGTACTTAATGCGGGAAATACTAAATGTATGCTGTTTTGTAATTACTGTAGAAATATTACAGATGTTTTACACATGCATTGGATGGTCAAGCAGGTTCCCGCCTTGTAAATATCTGGGCTTTTGGATTGAAAAGAATTATAATTTTAAAACACATAAGGATGAGCTAGTGAAGAAGCTGAGATTTAAAGTAGGCTGATTTTATAGCCATACACTGAGAGRACAAAACATTAAGAACACCTTCCTAATATTGAGTTGCAGCCTCCTTTTGCCCTCAGAACAGCCTCAGTTCATCAGGACATGGACTCTACAAGGTGTCAAAAGCGTTCCACAGGRATGCTGGCCCATGTTGACTCCAATGCTTCCCACAGTTGTGTCCAGTTGGCTGGATGTCCTTTGGGTGGTGGACCATTCTATATACACAGGACACTGTTGAGCGTGAAAAACCCAGCAGCGTTGCAGTTCTTGACACAAGCCGGTGCGCCTGGCACCTACTACCAGACCCCGTTCAAAGGCACTTAAATATGTTGACTTGCCTATTCACCCTCTGAATGGCACACATACACAATCCATGTCTCAATTGTCTCAAGGCTTAAAAATCCTTCTTTAACCTGTCTCCTCCCCTTCATCTACACTGATTGAAGTGGATTTAACAAGTGACGTCAATAAGGGATCATATCTTTCACCTGGATTCACCTGGTCAGACTATGTCATGGAAAGGGCATGTGTTCCTAATGTTTTGTCCACTAATTGAAGATCATACCTCTTCCTGCCAGGTCTTGACTATGGTGACACTATTTACCAGAATGCAGCAGCCACTACTCTTTAACCTCTGGATGTTGTCTACCATTTTGCTGTACCACAGGTGAGAGTAAAGGTTTTGTCTGTAATGTCTTTTCCGTTATGTGTCAGACCACAGTAGGACTGGCTGTCTCCGTTAGTGTCGGATAATGGGGAAATCAGATCCTCATCCTGAATCTAAAGATTGCCTGGTTCCTCATTAAAGTAGACCTCCTCTTTACTTTCTTTTAGTTTTACAAAGCTCTATTACACAGGCTTCCCACCTACGTCACTTCACTGTTCAAATGACACAATATGAGAGACACCAAACCATTTCCCAGGGATGGTTAACTCTCCAGGTTCCACTAGTATGTACAGATATAGGTAAATCCGGTTTCAGTTTTACTGCCCCCCCCCCCCCATTTTTTAAATATCCTACAAAACGACCTACATCATGACTCTCTGGTGCCTCTAGAGTAGTTTAGGACCAATATCCTACATCATGACTCTCTGGTGCCTCCAGAGCAGTTTAGGACCAATATCCTACATCATGACTCTCTGGTGCCTCTAGAGCAGTTTAGGACCAATATCCTACATCATGACTCTCTGGTGCCTCTCTCGCTCAGGAAGAGTCATCCTCCTCCTCGCTCCCTCCTCCTACTCAGGTACAAATTGGTCAGGTTTGTCACGGGGATCACCTCTCCTCCTCCCTGCCAGGTAACATGTCCAGGTTTTGTCAGGGAGTTCTCTCTCCTCGCTCCTCCCTCCTCACCTCAGGTACATTCCCAGTGATCTGTCAGGCGAGTCTCCTCCTTACCGTCACTCCTGTCTCAGGATACATGTCAGGATCTTGTCAGGAAGAAGTCTCCGCCTCTCTCCTCGCGTCGCATCAGAGTAAACTGTAGGTTCATTTGTCAGGAGTCTCCTCCTCGAATTCGTTCTCTCACTCCTCCAGTCCAGGTACATGTCAGTTTGTCAGGGAGTCACCTCCTCCTGTGGACATTTATTTCATCCACAAGATAGTGGTTGGTAGTCCATCTGGATTTGCGCTTGACTTTGACAGAGTATAGGTACTCATTTTGTGTGCAGGTCTGTTTATATTTAGGTGCAGGAAACTCTACAATAGGTTAATATATTCTATATATTTTTATATTAATTGAACTTGTATTCAGGGAGTCCCTTGTATTTATTCGCGAGGGAGTAGGGAGTCTCAGAGTCACTGAGAACAGGATCTCATTTACAATGTTACCCTGAGGACATCAATACAACACATTCAAAATAATCAATACAAATAATAAACTACAAATGACAATCAACACCACAGCTTCAATATCAATTAATTAATTCAATCCAAACAGTTTGCATTTCTCATAAAATTCATTAAACATTAGCTCTAAACTGCTCTAGAGGCACCAGAGAGTCATGATGTAGGATATTGGTCCTAAACTACTCTAGAGGCACCAGAGAGTCATGATGTAGGATATTGGTCCCTAATGCTACTCTAGAGGCACCAGAGAGTCATGATGTAGGATATTGGTCCTAAACTCTCTAGAGGCACCAGAGAGTCATGATGTAGGATATTGGTCCTAAACTGCTCTAGAGGCACCAGAGAGTCATGATGTAGGATATTGGTCCTAAACTCTCTAGAGGCACCAGAGAGTCATGATGTAGGATATTGGTCCTAAACTGCTCTAGAGGCACCAGAGAGTCATATGATGTAGGATATTGGTCCTAAACTTCTAGAGGCACCAGAGAGTCATGATGTAGGATATTGGTCCTAAACTACTCTAGAGGCACCAGAGAGTCATGATGTAGGATATTGGTCCTAAACTACTCTAGAGCGCACCAGAGATGTCATGATGTAGGATATTGGTCCTAAACTACTCTAGAGCACCAGAGAGCTCATGATGTAGGATATTGGTCCTAAACTCTCTAGAGGCACCAGAGAGTCATGATGTAGGATATTGGTCCTAACTGCTCTAGAGGCACAGAGAGTCATGATGTAGGATATTGGTCCTAAACTACTCTAGAGGCACCAGAGAGTCATGATGTAGGATATTGGTCCTAAAACTACTCTAGAGCACCGAGAGTCATGATGTAGGATATTGGTCCTAAACTGATCTAGAGGCACCAGAGAGTCATGATGTAGGATATTGGTCCTAAACTGCTCTAGAGGCACCAGAGAGTCATGATTGTAGGATATTGGTCCTAAACTGCTCTAGAGGCACCAGAGAGTCATGATGTAGGATATTGGTCCTAAACTACTCTAGAGGCACCAGAGAGTCATGATGTAGGATATTGGTCTAAACTGCTCGTA
>NW_019945285.1:34030-38256 GCF_002910315.2 Salvelinus sp. IW2-2015
ACAAATCTACACATATAAAACCAGCAATCTCTCCCTCCTCCCCCTCCCTCCCCTCCCTCCCTCCCTCCCTCCCCCATCTCTCCTCGGTTGTTGAGTAGTTTTACAAAAGGTTGCAGACCTAGTACTATAATAATAGTAGAAGTAGCATAGTATCATAGTAGTATCGCAGTAGTATAGCAGTAGTAGAAGTAGCATATCATATAGTATAGTAGTATAGTATAGTAGTAATATAGTAGTAGCAGTAGTACAAGTAGCATAGTATTATAGTAGTAATAGTATAGTATCGTAGGGATCATAGTAGTTGTAGTATAGTAGTAGTAATATAGTAGTATAGTTGTAGAAGTAAAGAATCACAGTAGTAGTGGTATAGTATCAAAGCAGCAGTAGTAGTAGTAGTAGTAGTAGTAGTAGTAGTAGTAGTAGTAGTAGTAGTAGTAGTAATATAGTATTGTAGTAGTAGTAGTATAATATCGTAGTAGTAGTAGTATAGTACTGTAGTCGTAGAAATAAATAGTATAGTATCATAATAGTCGTAGTAGTCATACAGTATCGTAGAAGTAGTATGGCGTAGTAGTATTAGTAGTAGTAGAGTATAGTGTAGTAGTACTATCATAATATAGGAGTAGTAGTACTGGTAGTAGTAGTGGTATTAATAGTAGTAGTAGTAGCAGTATCGTAATATAGTAGTAGTAACAGTATTAGTAGTAGTGGTATAGTAATGTAGTAGTAGTAGTAGTAGTAGTAGTAGTAGTAGTAGTAGTAGTGTTATAGTAGTAATAGTATAGTTTTGTATTAGTAGTACTAGTAGCGGTAGACCAGTATTGTAGTAGTTGTATCATAGTAGTAGTGCAGTATTGTAGTAGTAAAAGTAGTATAGTACCTTAGTAGTAGTAACATAGTGACATAGTAGTATAGTAGAAGTAATAGTAGTATGGTATCTTAATAGTAGTAGTAGTAGTAGTATAGTACCTTAGTAGTAGTATCATAGTAACATAGTAGTATAGTAGAAGTAATAGTAGTATGGTATCTTAATAGTCGTAGTAGTAGTAGTATAGTACCGTAGTAGTAGTAACATAGTAACATCGTAGTATAGTAGAMGTAATAGTAGTATGGTATATTAATAGTCGTAGTAGTAGCACAGCATTGTGGAAGTAGTATAGTGTAGTAGTAGTAAATTATCGTAGTAGGAGTAGTATGACAGTAGTAGCAGTAAAATCAGTATAATAGCATAGCAGTAGTATTAGTAGTATTATAGCATCATATTGGTACTAGTAGTAGTAGTAGTAGTGTATTATCGTACAAGTAGTTGCACTAGTATTAGTATAGTAGCATAGTGTCATAGTAGTAGTAAAAGTAGTATATAATTATATTAGTAGTAGTAGTAGTAGTATAGTATCGCAGTAGTCATAGTAGTTGTAGTATAGTAGTAGTAGTAGTAGTAGTAGTATAGAATCGCAGTAGTAGTTTTAATGTAGTAGTATAKTAGTAGTAGTAGTAGTAGTAGTAGTAGTATTGCAGTACAGTAGCAAGAGTAGAAATTGTATAGTAATAGTGGTAGTGGTAGTAGTATAGTATCGTATTAATAGTAGTATTATAGTACCATAGTAGTAGTATCGTAGTACAGTAGCATAGTAGTAGTAGTAGTCAAAGTAGTATAGTATCATAGTAGTAGTAGTAGTAGTAGTAGAAGTAGTGTTATAGTAAGGTAGTAGTAGCAGTAGTAGTATTGTTAATGTATTGTAGTATAGTAGCAGAAGTAGCAGCAGTAGCAGTAGCAGTGTTATAGTATTGTAGTAGTGGTAGTAGTGTTATAGTAGTAGTATAGTATTAGCAGTAGTAGTAGAAGTGGTATAGTATTATAGTAGCAGTATAGTAGTAGCAGTATAGTAGTAGTATAGTAGTACTAGTTGTATAGTATAGTAGTACTATCGTACTATAGGAGTAGTGGTTCTAGTACTAGTAGTAGCAGTATCATAATATAGTAGTAGTAGTAGTAGTAGTAGTAGTAGTAGTAGTAGTAGTAAGTAGTACAAGTAGTAGAAGTAGTGTTATGGTAATGTAGTATTATTGTAGTGGTAGTAGTAGTATTATAGAAGTAGTAGTAGTAGTAGAAGTAGTATTATAGTAGTATATAGTGGTGGTAGTAGTGGTATAGTATTGTAGTATTATAGTATAGTGGTAGTAGTGTAGTAGACTCCTAGTGTGTACCTTGTCATACTTGCTGCTGGATCCGAAGCCGAAGATGAGCAGGTGACCATGTGAGTCTGTAGCAGCGAAGTGCTGTCCATCAGGACTACACTTACAGTCAAACACCGCCCCATGGCCTTGACCTTCAATCTGGAAAAGGGGAAAATGTAGAGTAGTTACCATAGATGGGTAAACACTGGATAGGGGGTGTTACCGTGCGTTTACCCTTATCCAGTGGTGTAGTGGAGGGTAAACGCACGGTGACACCCCCTATCCAGTGGTGTAGTGGAGGGTAAACGCACGGTAACACCCTATCCAGTGGTGTAGTGGAGGGTAACGCACGGTAACACCCCTATCCAGTGGTGTAGTGGAGGGTAAACGCACGGTAACACCCCCTATCCAGTGGTGTAGTGGAGGGTAAACGCACGGTAACACCCCTATCCAGTGGTGTAGTGGAGGGTAAACGCACGGTAACACCCCTATCCAGTGGTGTAGTGGAGGGTAAAACGCACGTGACACCCCCTATCCAGTGGTGTAGTGGAGGGTAAACGCACGGTAACACCCCCTATCCAGTGGTGTAGTGGAGGGTAAACGCACGGTAACACCCCTATCCAGTGGTGTAGTGGAGGGTAAACGCACGGTAACACCCCCTATCCAGTGGTGTAGTGGAGGGTAAAGCACGGTAACACCCCTATCCAGTGGTGTATGGAGGGTAAACGCACGGTAACACCCCCTATCCAGTGGTGTAGTGGAGGGTAAACGCACGGTAACACCCCCTATCCAGTGGTGTAGTGGAGGGTAAACGCACGGTAACCCCCTATCAGTGGTGTAGTGGAGGGTAAACGCACGGTAACACCCCTATCCAGTGGTGTAGTGGAGGGTAAACGCACGGTACACCCCCTATCCAGTGGTGTAGTGGAGGGTAAACGCACGGTAAACCCCTATCCAGTGGTGTAGTGGAGGTAAACGCACGTAACACCCCTATCCAGTGGTGTAGTGGAGGGTAAACGCACGGTAACACCCTATCCAGTGGTGTAGTGGAGGGTAAACGCACGGTAACACCCCCTATCCAGTGGTGTAGTGGAGGGTAAACGCACGGTAACACCCCCTACCAGTGGTGTAGTGGAGGGTAAACGCACGTAACACCCCTATCCAGTGGTGTAGTGGAGGGTAAACGCACGGTAACACCCCCTATCCAGTGGTGTAGTGGAGGGTAAAACGCACGGTAAACACCCCCTATCCAGTGGTGTAGTGGAGGTAAACGCACGGTAACACCCCTATCCAGTGGTGTAGTGGAGGGTAAACGCACGGTAACCCCCTATCCAGTGTGTAGTGAGGGTAAACGCACGTAACACCCCCTATCCAGTGGTGTAGTGGAGGGTAAACGCACGGTAACACCCCCTATCCAGTGGTGTAGTGGAGGGTAAACGCACGTAACACCCCCTATCCAGGGTGTAGTGGAGGGTAAACGCACGGTAACACCCCCTATCCAGTGGTGTAGTGGAGGTAACGCACGGAACACCCCCATCCAGGGTGTAGTGGAGGTAAACGCACGGTACCCCCTATCCAGTGGTGTAGTGGAGGGTAAACGCACGGTAACACCCCTATCCAGTGGTGTAGTGGAGGGTAAACGCACGGTAACACCCCCTATCCAGTGTGTAGTGGAGGGTAAACGCACGGTAACACCCCCTATCCAGTGGGTAGTGGAGGGTAAACGCACGGTAACACCCCTATCCAGTGGTGTAGTGGAGGGTAAACGCACGGTAACACCCCTATCCAGGGTGTAGTGGAGGGTAAACGCACGGTAACACCCCCTATCCAGTGGTGTAGTGGAGGGTAAACGCACGGTAACACCCCCTATCCAGTGGTGTAGTGGAGGGTAAACGCACGTAACACCCCTATCCAGTGTGTAGTGGAGGGTAAACGCACGGTGAACACCCCCTATCCAGGTGTAGTGGAGGGTAAACGCACGGTAACACCCCCTATCCAGTGGTGTAGTGGAGGGTAAACGCACGGTAACACCCCTATCCAGTGGTGTG
>NW_019945285.1:43794-48628 GCF_002910315.2 Salvelinus sp. IW2-2015
CAGTGGTGTAGTGGAGGGTAAACGCACGGTGACACCCCTATCCAGTGGTGTAGTGGAGGGTAAACGCACGGTAACACCCCCTATCCAGTGGGTTAGTGGAGGGTAAACGCACGGTAACAACCCCTATCCAGTGGTGTAGTGGAGGGTAACGCACGGTACACCCCCTATCCAGTGGTGTAGTGGAGGGTAAACGCACGGTAACACCCCCTATCCAGTGGTGTAGTGGAGGGTAAACGCACGGTAACACCCCCTATCCAGTGGTGTAGTGGAGGGTAAACGCACGGTAACACCCCCTATCCAGTGGTGTAGTGGAGGGTAAACGCACGGTAACACCCCCTATCCAGTGGTGTAGTGGAGGGTAAACGCACGGTAACACCCCCTATCCAGTGGTGTAGTGGAGGGTAAACGCACGGTAACACCCCCTATCCAGTGGTGTGAGTGGAGGGGGTGTTACCGTGCGTTTACCCTCCACTACACCACTGGATAGGGGGTGTTACCGTGCGTTTACCCTCCACTACACCACTGGATAGGGGGTGTCACCGTGCGTTTACCCTCCACTACMCCACTGKATAGGGGGTGGTACCGAGTACTCGGACAAAACAAGTATTGTAACGGATAAGGATAATTTCCCGAATACGATTATGACAAGTATTTTTTGTAAATGTCTGTCATCGGAAAACAGATATAATATTCAGACGGCAGCATCTCTCTTTAACTCAAACAGTGTGAAGCGCTGTGYGCTCCAATCTACTTCTGGCTCGGTCTTCGGTCTGTAAAGAAACAGGGCGGGGTATCAGTTGAGCCAGCTGCAATGATTGGATTAGAACAAGCCSCTGCTCTCATTTCCCCAGACAGACACGCGCGGTTCTGTTACAGTCACTCGTGTCAGGGCACAAGTCACCCCTTTGTAGAAGGTTTATTTTGATTGTAGAAATGTTGTGGCATAAGTGTCGGGAGAGAGAAGTTTTGCTCCTCTTGAAAGTGAAACGCTACATTGGGGCGAGTGAGTTCTCCCACCTTCATCTAAATGTGTATGGAGTAAATGCACGCAGTAGTAGCCAGCCATGCATTAGGCTATTTACTAACCTATTTCATTGATCATTGAATAGGACTAAGTAAATCATGTGCATTTTCAGCTGTGATTTACCTTTGAACAATGTGAATGAGTGAAGGAACATAACGATGCTCTCTGAGTGACAGAGCAGTAATGTTAGTGAAGGAACATAACGATGCTCTCTGAGTGACAGAGCAGTAATGAAGGAACAAATTATTAATGTTGTGATGTCATCTGTCTACCAGGAAGTCCAATCCCCCTCCGCTGGAGGACAGGTGACCAAGCTGAAGTTACCATGGTAGCTGGGATCGTCACGACAACACAGTCTCACACGCGCCAAACAACCTGACGCTCAAAGTCTGGAACTCCACCGGAAACCTCATTCACATACTGATGTACAAACACACACCAGTGGTGGAAAAAGTACCCAGTACTTGATTTAATCTCATACTTGATTAAAAGTAAAGATACCTTAATAGAAAAGGACTCAAGTAAAAGTGAAAGTCACCCAGTGAAATACAACTTGAGTAAAAGTCTAAAAGTATTTGGTTATAAATATACTTAAGTATCAAAAGTAAAAGTACGAATAATAAAACATTCCATATAATTAAGCAAACCAGACTGCACACATGTTATTTTTTTTAATGTATTTATGAATAGCCAGGGGCACACCAAACAACACTCAGACATGATTTACAAACAAAGCATTTGTGTTTAGTGAGTCCTCAGATCAGAGGCAGTAGGGATGACCAGGGATGTTCTCTGTTTAGTGAGTCGGCAGATCAGAGGCAGTAGGGATGACCAGGGATGTTCTCTGTTTAGTGAGTCCTCCAGATCAGAGGCAGTAGGGATGACCAGGGATGTTCTCTGTTTAGTGAGTCCTCCAGATCAGAGGCAGTAGGGATGACCAGGGATGTCTCTGTTTAGTGAGTCCTCCAGATCAGAGGCAGTAGGGATGACCAGGATGTTCTCTGTTTAGTGAGTCCTCCAGATCAGAGGCAGTAGGATGCCAGGGATGTTCTGTTTAGTGAGGCTGTGTGCGTGAATTGGACCGTTTCCTGTCCTTGCTAAAACATTCAGAATGTCACGAGTAATGTTGGTTGTCAGGGAAAATGTATGGAGTACATTATTTTCTTTAGAAATGTGTGATGTAAAAGTTGTCAAAAACATAAAGTACAGATACCTCAAAAAACTACTTAATAGTACTTTAAAGTTTTATACTTAAGTACATTACACCACTGCGCGCACCACACACACACACACACACACACACACACACAACCACACACACACACACACACACACACACACACACACACACACACACACACACACACACATGTACACACACACACACATGTACACACACACAACACACACTAATTGATGGATTCTATAATTGATCGATCCCAGGGTCATGAGGACGAGTGTTTGTCCTGGAGCCACACCCCTTTGACCCCCGCATCCTGTTCAGCGCCGGGCATGATGGGAAGCGCATCGTCTGGGACTGGCCAGGGGAGTCAAGATACGATCCTACTTCAATATGGTGAGGCAGGGGGCAGGTGGGGGTGTGTGTGTGTTTATAATGGTTCTTGGGTAAGGGCTGTGCTGATGTTGTCATACTCGTATTCCTAATTGTATCCATTTTATCACACTTGAATACTTGTAATCAGACCTTACTCAGGATCGGAAAACCCAGAAGTGCACTTTAAATACTGATGAAGCCTATACCTCCAGATCACATTACTGCTCTGTCACTCAGATAGCATCGTTATGTTCCTTCACTACTGCTCTGTCCATCAGAGAGCATTGTTGTGTTCCTTCATTACTCGTCTGTCACTCAGAGAGCATCGTTATGTTCCTTCATTACTGCTCTGTCACTCAGAGAGCATCGTTGTGTTCCTTCATTACTGCTCTGTCACTCAGAGAGACATCATTGTGTTCCTTCATTACTGCTCTGTCACTCAGCGAGCATCGTTGTGTTCCTTCATTACTGCTCTGTCACTCAGAGAGCATCGTTGTGTTCCTTCATTCCTGCTCTGTCACTCAGATACGATCGTTATGTTCTTCACTATGCTCTGTCACTCAGAAGAGTCGTTGTGTTCCTTCATTACTGCTCTGTCACTCAGATAGCATCGTTATGTTCCTTCATTACTGCTCTGTCACTCAGCAAGCATCGTTATGTTCTTCACTAACATTACTGCTCTGTCACTCAGAGCACATCGTTGTGTTCTTCATTACTGCTCTGTCACTCAGATAGCATCGTTATGTTCCTTCATTACTGCTCTGTCACTCAGAGAGCATCGTTGTGTTCCTTCACTAACATTACTGCTCTGTCACTCAGAGCACATCGTTGTGTTCCTTCATTACTGCTCTGTCACTCAGAGAGCATCGTTATGTTCCTTCATTACTGTCTGTCACTCAGATAGCATCGTTATGTTCCTTCATTACTGCTCTGTCACTCAGCAAGCATCGATATGTTCCTTCATTACTGCTCTGTCAACTCAGCAAGCATCGTTATGTTCCTTCATTACTGCTCGTTCACTCAGATAGCATCGTTATGTTCCTTCATTACTGCTCTGTCACTCAGAGAGCATCGTTGTGTTCCTTCACTAACATTACTGCTCTGTCACTCAGAGAGCATCGTTGTGTTCCTTCATTACTGCTCTGTCACTCAGAGAGCATCGTTGTGTTCCTCACTTAACATTACTGCTCTGTCACTCAGAGAGCATCGTTGTGTTCCTTCATTACTGCTCTGTCACTCAGAGAGCACGTTGTGTTCCTTCACTAACATTACTGCTCTGTCACTCAGATAGCATCGTTGTTCCTTCATTACTGCTCTGTCACTCAGAGAGCATCGTTATGTTCCTTCACTACTACTGCTCTGTCACTCAGAGAGCATCGTTGTGTTCCTTCATACTTATGCTCTGTCACTCAGAAGCATCGTTATGTTCCTTCATTCTGCTCTGTCACTCAGAGAGCATCGTTATGTTCACTTCATTACTGCTCTGTCACTCAGAGGAGCATCGTTGTGTTCCTTCATATACTGCTCTGTCACTCAGAAGCATCGTTTGTTCCTTCATTACTGCTCTGTCACTCAGAGCACATCGTTTGTTCCTTCATTACTGCTCTGTCACTCAGAGAGCATCTTGTGTTTCCTTCATTACTGCTCTGTCACTCAGGAGCATCGTTGTGTTCCTTCATTTCTGCTCTGTCACTCAGAGAGCATCGTTATGTTCCTTACTAACATTACTGCTCTGTCACTCAGAGCACATCGTTGTGTTCTTCATTACTGCTCTGTCACTCAGAGAGCATCGTTATGTTCCTTCATTACTGCTCTGTCACTCAGAGAGCATCGTTATGTTCCTTCATTACTGCTCTGTCACTCAGAGAGCATCGTTTGTTCCTTCATTACTGCTCTGTCACTCAGAGAGCATCGTTTGTTCCTTCATTACTGCTCTGTCACTCAGAGACATCGTTATGTTCCATCATTACTGCTCTGTCACTCAGAGCACATCGTTGTGTTCCTTCATTACTGCTCTGTCACTCAGAGGCATCGTTATGTTCCTCATTACTGCTCTGTCACTCAGAGAGCATCGTTATGTTCCTTCATTTACTGCTCTGTCACTCAGAGAGCATCGTTATGTTCCTTCATTACTGCTCTGTCACTCAGAAAGAGGCATCGTTTGTTTCCTTCATTACTGCTCTGTCACTCAGAGGAGCATCGTTATGTCCTTTCACTAACATTACTGCTCTGTTCACTTCTAGAGCACATCGTTG
>NW_019945285.1:50909-55332 GCF_002910315.2 Salvelinus sp. IW2-2015
TCCAGATCAGAGGCAGTAGGATGGCCAGGGATGTTCTCTGTTTAGTGAGGTCTGTGTGCGTGAATTGGACCGTTTCCTGTCCTGCTAAACATTCAGAATGTCACGAGTAATGTTGGTTGTCAGGGAAAAGTGTATGGAGTACAATATTTTCTTTAGAAATGTAGTGATGTAAAAGTTGTCAAAAACATAAAGTACAGATACCTCAAAAAACTACTTAATAGTACTTTAAAGTATTTATACTTAAGTACATTACACCACTGCGCGCACACACACACACACACACACACACACACACACACACACACACACACACACACACACACACACACACACACACACACACACATGTACACACACAACATGTACACACACACACACACACACTAATTTGATGGATTCTATAATTGATCGATCCAGGGTCATGAGGACGAGGTGTTTGTCCTGGAGCCACCACCCTTTGACCCCCGCATCCTGTTCAGCGCCGGGCATGATGGGAACGCCATCGTCTGGGACCTGGCCAGGGGAGTCAAGATACGATCCTACTTCAATATGGTGAGGCAGGGGGCAGTGGGGTGGTGTGTGTGTTTATAATGGTTCTGGGTAAGGGCTGTGCTGATGTTGTCATACTCGTATTCCTAATTGTATCCATTTTATCACACTTGATACTTGTAATCAGACTTACTCAGGATCGGAAAAACCCAGAAGTGCACTTTAAATACTGATGAAGCCTATACCTCCAGATCACATTACTGCTCGTCACTCAGATAGCATCGTTATGTTCCTTCACTACTGCTCTGTCACTCAGAGAGCATTGTTGTGTCCTTCATTACTGCTCTGTCACTCAGAGAGCATCGTTAGTTCCTTCATTACTGCTCTGTCACTCAGAGAGCATCGTTGTGTTCCTCATTACTGCTCTGTCACTCAGAGAGCATCATTGTGTTCCTTCATTACTGCTCTGTCACTCAGCGAGCATCGTGTGTTCCTGTCATTACTGCTCTGCACTCAGAGAGCATCGTTGTGTTCCGTCATTACTGCTCTGTCACTCAGATAGCATCGTTATGTTCCTTCACTAATGCTCTGTCACTCAGAGAGCATCGTTGTGTTCCTCATACTGCTCTGTCACTCAGATAGCATCGTTATGTTCCTTCATACTGCTCTGTCACTCAGCAAGCATCGTTATGTTCCTTCACTAACATTACTGCTCTGTCACTCAGAGCACATCGTTGTGTCCTTCATTACTGCTCTGTCACTCAGATAGCATCTTATGTTCCTTCATTACTGCTCTGTCACTCAGAGAGCATCGTTGTGTTCCTTCACTAACATTACTGCTCTGTCACTCAGAGCACATCGTGTGTTCCTTCATTACTGCTCTGTCACTCAGAGAGCATCGTTATGTTCCTTCATTACTGCTCTGTCACTCAGATAGCATCGTTATGTTCCTTCATTACTGCTCTGTCACTCAGCAAGCATCGATATGTTCCTTCATTACTGCTCTGTCACTCAGCAAGCATCGTTATGTTCCTTCATTACTGCTCTGTCACTCAGATAGCATCGTTATGTTCCTTCATTACTGCTCTGTCACTCAGAGAGCATCGTTGTGTTCCTTCACTAACATTACTGCTCTGTCACTCAGAGAGCATCGTTGTGTTCCTTCATTACTGCTCTGTCACTCGGACTCACTAAACAGAGAACATCCCTGGTCATCCCTACTGCCTCTGATCTGGCCGACTCACTAAACAGAGAACATCCCTGGTCATCCCTACTGCCTCTGATCTGGAGGACTCACTAAACACAAATGCTTTGTTTGTAAATCATGTCTGAGTGTTGTTTGGTGTGCCCCTGGCTATTCATAAATACATTWAAAAAAAWAACATGTGTGCAGTCTGGTTTGCTTAATATATGGAATGTTTTATTATTCGTACTTTTACWTTTGATACTTAAGTATATTTATAACCAAATACTTTTAGACTTTTACTCAAGTTGTATTTCACTGGGTGACTTTCACTTTTACTTGAGTCCTTTTCTATTAAGGTATCTTTACTTTTAATCAAGTATGAGATTAAATCAAGTACTGGGTACTTTTTCCACCACTGTGTGTGTGTTTGTACCATCAGTATGTGAATGAGGTTTCCGGTGGTGGAGTTCCAGACTTTGAGCGTCAGGTTGTTGGCGGCGGTGATGACTGTGTTGTCGTGACGATCCCAGGCTACCATGGTAACCTTCAGCTTGGTCACCTTGTCCTCCAGCGGAGGGGGATTGTACTTCCTGGTAGACAGATGACATCACAACATTAATAATTACTAATTATTATTAATTATTATTAACTTTCAGATTATTTACTAAAATATTTTTTATGTGTATGACATGTTTTCTTTGCAAACAGCTGTATACAGTGCAAATCCAAAAGTATTCCCCTTGGTGTTTTTCATTTTTTGTTGCATTACAATTTCAATTGATTTTTWTTTGATTTCACGTAACGGACATAAACAAATTACTCCAAATTGGTGAAGTGAAATTTAAAAAATGACTTGTTTTAAAACATTCTAAAAAAACAAAAACGGAAAAGTGGTGCGTGTATATGTATTCACCCCCTTTGCTATGAAGCCCCTAAATRAGATCTGGTGCAACCAATTACCTTCAGAAGTTACATAATTAGTTAAATAAAGTCCACCTGTGTGCAATCTAAGTGTCACATGATCTGTCACATGATYCCAGTATATATACACCTGTTCTGAAAGTCCCCAGAGTCTGCAACACCACTAAGCAAGGGGCACCACCAAGCAAGCAGCACCATGAAGACCAAGGAGCTCTCCAAACAGGTCAGGTACAAAGTTGTGGAGAATTACAGATCAGGGTTGGGTTATAAAAAAATATCCGAAACTTTGAACATCCCTCGGAGCACAATTAAATCCATTATTAAAAAATTGAAAGAATATGGCACCACAACAAACCTGCCAAGAGAGGGCCACCCACCAAAACTCATGGACCAGGCAAGGAGGGCATTAATCAGAGAGGCAACAAAGAGACCAAAGATAACCCTGACCAAAGGTAACAGCGGAGATTGGAGTATCTGTCCATAGGACCACTTTAAGCCGTACACTCCACAGAGCTTGGCTTTAAGGAAGAGTGGCCAGAAAAAAGCCATTGCTTGAAGAAAAAAATAAGCAAACACATTTGGTGTTCACCAAAAGGCATGTGGGAGACTCCCCAAACATATGGAAGAAGGTACTCTGGTCAGATGAGACTAAAATTGTGCTTTTTTTGCATTGTTGTTTGCTGTTTTCTTCTGTCTTTTCCTTTTTTCTCTTTAGTTCTCTTGGTTGTTGGTGCATTGGGGGGTTCTTGGGGGAATGGAATTAATTGTATTTTTTATTTGATTTTTCTCAGGGGGGGGACTGTGAGATTGGGGGTGTGGGGGGGGTTGTTTGGGGGTGGGGGGGTTGTTGGGGGGGGGGGGTTGGGGTTCTCGAATGGTTGAGGGACAGCTATTGGGGAACTGTGGGGGATCTTGGAGGGTTCGGGTTTCACAAGATTGTGATCATGAAAAAGGAAACTATGACATATTTTATATCACTATAATGCACACGCACCCTCACACATAAGGATGTCTCTGTTGCAGAAAGACTGATACATGTTTGATAGTGTCTTGATGCTGTATTGTGTGTGCTT
Source organism: Salvelinus sp. IW2-2015 (assembly GCF_002910315.2). Taxonomy (NCBI): domain Eukaryota; kingdom Metazoa; phylum Chordata; class Actinopteri; order Salmoniformes; family Salmonidae; genus Salvelinus; species Salvelinus sp. IW2-2015. The sequence continues at coordinate 54,579 of NW_019945285.1, forward strand.
CATGTTCTAATACTTTAATGTTACCCTTCCTTGTGTTTTTTGTTATAAAAACTATTTAATAACCCTAACCTTATTTAATAATAATAATTTTAAAAATGTAAAATTAAATGATACAAACCCCCCAAAAATCAATTTTTATTCCAGAGGAAAAATGCAAGGGGGTGAATACTTTCGCAAGCCACTGTATCCATTGTTTAGCTGGAATGGAATGTTCATACCCTGTATATTTGAATGTGATATGCGGTTGTCTCACCTAGCTATTATGGCTGGGATTGCCAGGGACCTCACGATACAATATTATTACGATACTTATACTCCCGGTCAAAAGTTTTAGAACATCTACTCATTCCAGGGTTTTTCTTTATTTTTACAAATGTATACATTGTAGAATAATAGTGAAGACATCAAAACTATGAAATAACACATATGGAATCATGTAGTAACCAAAAAAGTGTTAAACAGATCAAAATATATTTTATATTTCATATTCTTCAAATAGCCACACTTTGTCTTGATGACAGCTTTTGCACACTCTTGCATTCTCTCAACCAGCTTCATGAGGTAGTCACCTGGAATGCATTTCAATTACAGGTGTGCCTTGTTAAAAGTTAATTTGTGGAATTTATTTCCTTAATGTGTTTTAGCAATCAGTTGTGTTGTGACAAGGTAGGGGTGGTATACAGAGATATCCTTATTTGGTAAAAGACCAAGTACATATTATGGCAAGAACAGCTCAAATAAGCAAAGAGAAAAC
>NW_019945286.1:0-6660 GCF_002910315.2 Salvelinus sp. IW2-2015
AAAATATTTTCTTAACTTCTTCCTGAAAGTTGCGCTGTTGGTTACGGCTTGGTAAGTAAGCATTTCAGGTAAGCGTCTACACTTGCTTGTATTCGGCGCATGTATAATGAACATGTGATTTGATTTGATTTATAGCACCAATAAACAAGGCTTCATTTAGAACCTTATGAGCATCGGGTCTTCAATAGAACTTCACCACAAAATAAACGTTTCAATACAGCATCAAAAAGGGTTCAGCTATGGTCAAAGCCAATACTTATTTGGCTCTGTACAGAACCATTCTGTTTTTAGTTGTGCTTTGAAGAGTTACTTAGCTGGACAATCACACGACACACGTAAAATAGGGAGGGAGGAATGAAGGAGAGGAGAAGAAGGGAAGAGATAATGATGGGAGAGAGAGAATGAGGGAGAGAGAATGAGAGAGAGATAGAGAGTAGATAAAGACAGAGGAGAGGAGAGAGACAAGAATGCGGTTAAAGAGAAATGGGGGGAAAGAGAGATGGACGAAGAGAGAGATGAGTGAGAGAGAGAAAATGAGAGGGAGGACGAGAGAACGAAAAATGCACAAAATAAATTTACATGTGTGAGTGGAAGGGCAGAGCGGAGAGTGGGAGGCAGAGAGAGTGGGGGGGCAGAGAGAGTGAGGGAGGCAGAGAGAGAGGGGGCCAGAAAGAGAAGGGAGAGCAGAGAGAGGGAGAGAGAGGGAGATGCAGAAGAGAGGGAGGCAGAGAGAGGGAGAGCCAGAGAGAGAGAGGCCAGAGAGAGAGGGGAGAGCAGAGGGAAGGCAGAAAGAGAGGGGGCAGAGAGGAGAGAGAGAGGGAAACAGAGAGAGAGGAGCACAGAGAGAGAGGGAGAGCAGAGAAGGCAGAGAGAGGAGGGGCAGGAGAGAAGAAGGAGGGCAGCCAGAGACGAGAGGGAAAGAGCAGAGAGACAAGGAGAAATGGAGGGATAAAGAGATACAGATAGAGCTTGAGACGTCAAGGAGAACGGTGAGAAACGTATGAGCGAGCGCTTGTGTATGTTAACTGGTGAGGCTGCAGCACAGTGGAGAATTTGGAGTCCTTTTGCAGCATCTATAGAGAGGACAAGTCAGCAGACACGAGAAGAAGAGGAGTGTGGAGTGGGTGGAACACTTAAGGCTGTGGATTTGGGAAGATAACGGTCTGTTTTTACCTGCTAGACTCCTCTCTGTTCTCTGGGTGATTCATTGACTATCTGTCTCATTATGTTTGCCATGGAACACATGAGGCTTAGAGACAGACTATTGTCCCCCATTGACTAGCCTTCAAAACACATGCAGAACGATCCCCGCTGACTGCTGCTGCATTTATGGCAAATATTCTGGCTCTAATGTGTGTGTGAGTTCACAGCATTGAATGAGCTAAGAACAACATCCTCCAAAGCCTGACGTCCGTCCTAGACCTCACAGTCAAGGTGTAGCTTTATAGACTCACATCAGGTGTAGTTTATAGACTCACATCAGGTGTAGCTTTATAGCTCACATCAGGTGTAGTTTATAGCTCACATCAGGTGAGGTTAATCAGAGCTCACATCAGGTTGTGTCTTATAGACTCACTCAGGTGTAAGTTATAGACTCACATCAGGTGTAGGTTATAGACTCACATCAGGTGTAGCTTATAGACCTCACATCAGGTGTAGGTTCTCAGACTCACATAGGTGTAGGTTATAGACTCACATCAGGGTGTAGCTTATAGACCTCAATCAGGTGTAGCTTATAGACTTCACATCGAGGTGTAGGTTAATAGACTCACATCAGGTGTAGCTTATAGACTCAGTCAGGTGTAGCTTATATGACTCACATCAGGTGTGTTTATTAGACTCACACAGGTGTCGTTTATAGACTCACACAGGGTAGCTTATCGACTCTCATCGGTGTAGCTTATAGACTCACATAGGTGGTAGTTTATAAGACTCACATCAGGTGTAGGTTTATCAGACTCACATCATGGGGGTGTAGTTATAGACTCACATCAGGTGTAGTTTATAGACCACTCAAGGTGTAGGTTATAGACTCAGATCAGGTGTAGTTTTTATAGACTCACACGGTGTAGTTTAATGGACTCAATCAGGTGTATGTTTAAGTACTCACATCAAGGGTGTAGGTTATAGCCTCACATCAGGTGTAGGTTAATAGACTCACATCAGGTGTAGGTTATAGACTCAGCACTCGGGTGGTAGGTTATAGAACTCACATCAGGTGTAGGTCTATAGACTCACATCAGGTGTAGGTTATCAAACAACAGGTGGTAGGTATCGACTCAATCAGGTGTAGGTTTATCAGACTCACATCAGGTGTAGGTTATAAACGACAGGTGTAGGTTTAGACTCACATCAGGTGTAGGTTTATAACAACAGGTGTAGGTTATTGACTCAACCTCAGGTGTAGGTTATAGATTACATCAGGTGTTAAGTTATAAACAAAGGTGTAGGTTATAGACTCACACAAGTGTAGGTTATAGACTGACATCCGGTGTAGGTTATAAACAACATGGTGTATGTTTAAAGACTCGACATCAGGTGTAGGTTATCGACTCACATCGGTGTAGGTTATAGACTCACATCAGGTGTAAGGTTATAAACAACAGGTGTATGTTTAAAGACTAATCAGGTGTTAGGTTATAGACTCACATCAGGTGTAGGTTATCGACTCACTCAGGTGTAGGTTTTAGACTGACAAATCAAATCTAGAGACACATTAGCATTGGATTCTTCTCCTCGCTCATTCCTTATCCCCCCACCCTCGCTCTAAAGCCGTCCTCCCGGCCCACCACCACCCTCGACTCGCCACCCTCACCTCCCCTCCTCTGTGGTGATATAAAGGATGTTTCTTACAAGGTCTATACTCTCTCTCCGGGAAGCCTCGCTCACATCCTCTTCATTGATCGGCCAGGATCTGGTCTCGTGCGATGGACGGGCCGGTCTGGGAAGCACGCAACACAACACACACTACACACACACACACCGCACACCACGGAAGGACCTTAGTCCAAAGCGTAAAAGATGGAACACAGTAAGTAGAATACAAAAACTGACGAACGACTCACATCGTCTCTCAGTCTCTCGCTCTATAATCGCTTCTGTCACAATACACAACACAGCTGCCGCCTACCGAGAGAAAGAGCGTTACGAATGACTGGTCTCTGGCTGCGCTTATGAACGAAAGCCTCTGGCTGGGGTGGCGCTGGATGCCGCCTGTTCGAGCTGAGCTGGGCCAGGAGTCAGGCTACCACTGTCCATACATCCTGGCTCTCTCTAACATCGCATGGCCTGCACCGGGAACACACACACACTCACACACACACACACACACACACACACACACTACACACACCAACACCACACACACACAACACAAACACACAACACACACACACGACACACACACACACACACACACATACACACACGACACACACACAGCACACACACACGTTTAAGATACACAAAATAAATGTAAAAGTGTGTATTGTCTGTTGACTCATTATGTTCCCTATGTAGGTTGTTAGAGCTAGGAGATGTCTATGTAGGCGTGTATATGAGGAGGACATGTCCTATGTAAGGTTGTATATGGGGTAGGAACTGTCCATGTAGGTGTATATGAGGTAGGACTTGTCCTATGAGGTTGGTATATGATGATAAAGGAAATGTTCTATGTAGGGTGTATATGAGGTAAGAAATGTCCTATGTAAGGGTGTAATGAGTGGCAAATGTCTATGTCGGCGTTGTATATGAGGTAGGCCAGTCCTATAGGTTATATTATGAGGGTAGGAAAATGTCCTATGTAGGTTGTTATAGAGGTGAATGTCTTGTAGGTTTATATGAGTAGGCATGTCCTATGAAGTTGTATATGGGTAGGAAATGTCCCATGTTAGGGTGTAGTCAAGTACTCCATGTAGAGAGAATAATGTGTTTGTGTGCCCTAGCGAGGAAAGCGAGGTAGCGCACTGTCACATGTGTTGTGTTCCATGCTCTGGACCCTTGGCCATCCCCTGAGAGGTGGGCAGGAGCATGGGCGGGGTCTCACCAGCATGGAGCTCGCTCCTGCTTCTCAATCATTCACCTGAGAGGAGGGAGGAGGACGACAGAGGGAGAGAGGGAAGGGAAGGATGGTGAGAGCAAGGATGGAGGGATGGGGGATGGGGGTAGGGCCTTATATACGAGATGAAGGGAGGAGGGGTGGGGTTGGTAGGGCATTCTTACGAGATGAAGGGCGGAGGGATGGGGGGTAGGTGCATGTAATATACGAGATGAAGGGAGGAGGATGGGGGTAGGGCATTAATACGAGATGAAGGGGGAGGGATGGGGGGTAGGGCATTATATACGAGAGAAGGGAGGGAGTGGGGGTAGGGCATTATATCACGAGATGAAGGGGGAGGGAATGGGGCGTAGGGGATTAAATTACGAGATGAAGGGATGGGGGGGGTAGGGCATTATATCCGAGATGAAGGAGGAGGGATGGGGGTAGGGCATTAATATCGAGATGAAGGAGGAAGGGATGGGGTAGGGCATTATATACGAGATGAAGGGAGGAGGGATGGGGGTAGGGCATTATATACGAGATGAAGGGGAGGATGGGGGTAGGGCATTATATACGAGATGAAGGGAGGAGGGATGGGGGGTAGGGCATTATATACGAGATGAACGGAGGAGGGATGGGGTAGGGCATTATAACGAGATGACGGAGAGGGATGGGGTAGGGCATTATAACAGAGATGAAGGGGGAGGATGGGGCATTATATACGAGGATGAAAGGGAGGAGGGATGGGGTAGGGCATTATATAGAGATGAAGGGATGAGGGATGGGGTTAGGGCATTATATTACGAGATGAAGGGAGAGGGATGGGTGATGGGCATTATATACGAGATGAAGGGAGGAGGGATGGGGGTAGGGCATTATATACGAGATGAGGGAGGGAGATGGGGTAGGGCATTATATACGAGAGAAGGGGGGGGGATGGGGGTAGGGCATTATACGAGATGAAGGGGAGCGGATGGGCCATTATATATCGAGATGAAGGGAGGAGGGATGGGTAGGGTGGGCATTATATACGAGATGAAGGGGGAGGGATGGGGGTAGGGCATTATATACGAGATGAAGGGAAGAGGGATGGGGGTAGGGCATTATATACGAGATGAAGGAGGAGGGATGGGGGTAGGGCAATATATAGAGAATGAGGGGAAGGGATGGGGCATTATATACGGAATGAAGGGAGGAGGGATGGGGGTAGGGCATTATATACGAGATGAAGGGGGGAGGGATGGGGGGTAGGGCATTATATACGAGATGAAGGGGAAGAGGGATGGGGGTAGGGCATTATATACGAGATGAAGGGAGGAGGGATGGGGGTAGGGCATTATATACGAGATGAAGGGGGAGAAGGAAGGGAGGAGGAAATAACATTATAGATTGAGCGATCAGAACACTGAAGCAAATTCCAACAGAGCCTATAATATTTAATGCACTCTACTTGCTGCAGAGTAAAATACTAAATTGGTATAAGCCAGTGGTATTCAACTCTGACCCCACGAGGTCCAGAACCTGCTGCTTTTCTGTTCTACCTGATAATCCATTACATCCACCTGGTGTCCCAGGTCTAAATCAGTGCCTGATTAGAGGGGAACAATGGAAAAATAGCAGTGGAACTGGCTTCGAGGTCCAGAGTTGAGTTTGAGGGGTATACTGTAGGCTATTTGTTGTTATAAAACCATCATCCATTTTCTTTCAAGCACAATTTGTAGTCTAGACACAGAACAGCATGGCTTCTACACAGGGGCAAAAATGACTATTGTGAAGTTGAAAGATGCAATTTCACAGAACACACACTCTGTCTGCATCCCAAATGGCTCCCTACTCCCATAGGGCTCTGGTCAAAAGTAGTGCACTACATTGGGAATAGGGTGCAATTTGAGACACAACCTCAGTCTCAGTCACAGTCTTCAAAACACACATCTCCAACACACTCAACATATTGTGTTGTATTTTCCTCCAGATATAAAAACACAGGTGGTAACAGGAGAAGGAGAGTGAAAGAGGATTTMGGGAACAGAGAGATGGCGTGTTTATGCACTGCAGGCCTTATTAAATATGTCTGTCAGAAAGCAAAACACTTCAAATCTGTGTAAGGCAGGACAACTGACTGAACCTTGCATCTGATGGCTCTGGTGATGAAGAGGCAGCTGAAGTCAACAACAACAACAACAGCCAAAGACTGGGCTCATGTCAAACAACACATTCTCATTTTCAGATGCCTGCGTGGGAGTTAGAGGCAGAGGGAGGGAGATAGAAAGAGGATGCACACTGATGGAGAGAGATAGAAAGAGGATACACACAGATGGAGAGAGATAGAAAGAGGATTACACACAGCAATGGAGAGAGATAGAAAGAGGACGCACACAGACGGAGAGAGAGCGAAAAGAGGATGCACACTGATGGAGAGAGATAGAAAGAGGACGCACACAGATGGAGAGAGACAGAAAGAGGATGCACACAGATGAGAGAGATAGAAAGAGGATGCACACAGATGGAGAGAGATAGAAAGAAGGATGCACACAGATGGAGAGAGATAGAAAGAGGATACACACAGATGGAGAGAGATAGAAAGAGGATGCACACAGATGGAGAGAGATAGAAAGAGGATG
>NW_019945286.1:8794-12883 GCF_002910315.2 Salvelinus sp. IW2-2015
GAAGAGGATGACACACAGATGGAGGAGAGACAGAAAGAGAGTGCACCACAGATGGGAGAGATAGAAAGAGGACCACACAGATGGAGAGAGATTGAGAAGAGGTACCACACAGACGGAGAGAGACAGAAAGAGGGTGCACACAGACGGAGAGAAAGAGAAAGAGGATACACAAATGGAGCGAGATACGAAAGAGAGCACACAGATGGAGAGAGATAGAAAGACGGTGCACACAGAGGAGAGAGATAGAAAAGAGGAGCACACAGATGGAGAAGAGAGTAGAAAGAGGAATGCACACAGATGGAGAGAGAGAAGAGGATGCACACAGAGGAGGGAGATAGAGAAGATGACACCACGAGATGGAGGGAGATAGAAAGAGGTAGCACACAGATGGAGAGAGATAGAAAGAGGATGCACACACTGAGAGAGAGATAGAAAGAGGAGTCACACAGATGGAAGAGATAGAAGAGCACACACAATGAGGGGATAGAAAGAGGATCACACAAGATGGAGAGAGATAGAAAGAGGAATGCACATGGACGAAGAATAGAAGAGATGCAACAGATGGAGAAGAGATAGAAAGAGGAGGCACACAGATGGAGAGAGATAAGAAGGAGGATGCACACAGATGGAGAGAGATAGAAAGAGGATGCACACAGATGAGAGAGACAGAAAGAGGATGCACACAGATGGAGAGAGATAGAAAGAGGATGCACATGATTGGAAGAGATAGAAAGAGGATGCACACAGATGGAGAGAGATAGAAAGAGGATACACACAGATGGAGAGAGATAGAAAGAGGATGACACAGATGAGAGAGATAGAAAGAGGAAGCACACGGAGAGAAAAAGAGGAACACACAGAGAGAGAGACAGAAAGAGGATGCACACAGAGGAGAGAGATAGAAAGAGGACGCCACAGAGAGAGAGACAGAAAGAGGAGCACACAGACGGAGAGAAATAGAAAGAGGATGCACCAGTGGAGAGAATAGAAAGAGGATCACACAGATGGAAGAGATAGAAAGAGGAGCACACAGATGGAGAGAGATAGAAAGAGGCACCACACAAGGGAGAGAAATAGAAAGAGATGCCCACAGACGGAGAGAAAATCGAAAGAGGATACACACAGATGGAGAGAGATAGAAAGAGGATGCACACAGATGGAGAGAGATAGAAAGAGGATGCACACAGATGGAGAGAGATAGAAAGAGAGCGGTATATTGTTGTTTTATCTCACTTTAGTGAGCTGCATATTCTGACAGTGTCTGCCTAAAGATGAGACACTGATTAGAATTTGAATGGGACATGTTGCATCAGACGGACACAGAGAGAGAAGTATATAAAAGAGAGGGAGACAGAGAGCGATAAGGAAAAGCTAATCGTTATTCAGATACAGTTGATCCATTTTGCACACAGTGGCTGGTCTGTGGAGAGGCATGGATAAATACAGGGATGACAAGCCATCAATAACATGAGCACAGATGAGTCAATGGTTGATATTTATGTTCTGRCACATTTGTTTTTCCTGATAACGACAGAACGGCATTGGAAGAAAATGTCAAGTCTCCAATCACAACACAGCATTAATGGTCCCTGACTAATCTATGACAGGCGATCAATTGACGATTGATATTAATTTCAATGATCTCTCATCAAAGGATAGACTCATTATAGCAGTTTGCTAACAATTAACTAAAGTGATTAAAGGTGGTGTTCCAAATGACACCCTTTTCCCTTTATAGTGTCCTACTTTTATATGGAATGTGGTGGCATTTGCGAGGAAGACATAGCACAATATAAACCCAGCTAGCACATTTGGTTTCTTGTAAGTTGTAGGAACGTATGTTTTTGGTTTCACATTAGTTGTTGGAATGAAGCATAAGTTTCCTGACCGGTAAAACCAAACGTTTTTTTAAACATTCTGAGAACAGAAGTGAAAATATCACTTGTTCTGGGAATGTTKATTTTTAGGTTGCTGTGAGGATCTGAGACATTTTTACTACGCTCAAGTCCTGAAATTCCCACAGAAGAACGTTGTTTCTTAACGTTCTTMGAACAATTTGAGAACATTCCCAATGTTCCTCTGAGAACATTACCAAAATTAAAACAACGCAACAGTAAGCATGTCGTCCCCCACGAATGATGTAGGTAACTAGACATTGTTTGCTGGGATGTTGTTTTCAGAAACTTGTGAAACTCCTGATGAATAATGTGTATTGTTTATGGTAATTCAGGCTGAAGGGTGAAGGTATTTAAGTCCGAACTGTAGCATAGACTCTCTTTGATTCTATGTATGAAGCATCACCAGGTGTTGCAAAACCTACTCATATTTTGTGATTACGCACTTGTGACTAAGTAGCCTATAGCTGTCACAATGTAATTGTTCTCTCTCTCTCGCTCTCTCTCTCTCTGCACCCTTCCACTTCACATTGATCTCCCTCCCTCCCCTTTTCTCTGCTCCCTTTTCACCGTCGGTAGGGAAGGACACCCATTCTGTTGCGTCATCATGGAGCCTCATAGGGATTGGTTATCCATCAGTGGTCTGTGACGGCTGTATACCATTATGCATGTCAATGGCTTCTCCACACCATCCTGCCAGGGCTGGGTACCATTATGCATGTCATATCTTCTCAGAACCACAACCTCAGCCCATCCATGCCAAGAGAGGGGGCTGGATCTGTGTACTGACCAAGGAGTTTGCATAAATATCCCTGCTAAGGAGAGAGAYCCCACACTTAACCTCGTCAAACACAGACATTACTCACTGGGGCCAGAGCCTGGAATCCAGTGGCCATTACCCCATAGTCAAGAACCCAGATCTTGGAACCCGTAATCTATTCTAGAACCTATAGAACAGGAGCCCAGAGAGTGTCAGACAGACAATATGTCCGTCCCATATCTATGGTGTAACTTATGGTAAAATAATTCTAGGGGTTGCACAATTTAGGTTGAACGATTCCGGATTTCCTACTTATTTCCCTCTGATTCCCGGGAATCCTCCAACCCAGATTTCTGGAAAACCTGAACATTTTGGGGGAAATMACCAGAATTTTGCAACGATAAGACAGCCTGCGCACATTGAAGAACCTCTGAGTTCTGCAGGCCAGCCTAAAGAAATCTCTGATGTTCAGCACGCAGCTAAAGAAATCTCTGTGTTTAGGCAGCAGGCATAAAGAAGATCTCTGGTGTCAGCAGACCAGCTAAAGAAGATCTTGATGTGTTAGCCGACCAGCTAAAGAAGATCTTGCATGTTTAGCTGCCGGCTAAGAAGATCTCCTGATGTTAGCAGCGGCCGGCTAAAGAAGATCTCTGATGTTTAGCAGGCGGCTAAAGAAGACTCTGAGTTTAGCAGGCCGGCTAAAGAAATCTCTGATGTTTAGCAGGCCGGCTAAAGAAGAATCTCTGTGTTAGCAGGCTGGCTAACGAGATCTCTGATGTTTAGCAGGCGCTAGAAGATCTCTGATGTTTAGCAGGCTGGCTAAGAACGATCTCTGATTGGTTTAGCGGCCGGCTAAAGAAGATCTGATGTTTAGCAGCGGCTAAAGAAATCTCTGGTGTTTAGGCGGCCGGCTAAAGAATCTCATGATTTTGTCAGCCGGCTAAAGAAGATCTCTGATGTTCAGCAGACCAGCTAAAGAAGATATATGGAGTTTAGCAGGCCAGCTAAATAAGTTATATGGAGTTTAGCAGGCCAGCTAAATAAGTTATATGGAGTTTAGCAGGCCAGCTAAATAAGATATATGGAGTTTAGCAGGCCAGCTAAATAAGTTATATGGAGTTTAGCAGGCCAGCTAAATAAGTTTTCTGAAGTTCAATGCTTTTGTGTTCTGAATGAGTGAACCCAATCCTTTCCCTTCACAGTTTGATTGACAAATTAATTGACAAATGGATGTATTAGTTACAAGTCACAGCTGGCAGCCACTGAGCTGGAGTCAGCCCAGGTTTCACTGAGTGTAAACAAATAGTTTTAGGTTATTTTCTGTTCAATTCCTCATGCTACAACCACTGTGTTCAGTATTCAATACCTCATGCTACAACCACTGTGTTCAGTATTCAATACCTCATGCTACAACCACTATGTTCAGTGTTCAAT
>NW_019945286.1:12908-21440 GCF_002910315.2 Salvelinus sp. IW2-2015
TGAAGAGGTACCACCAAGATGCTAGGAACGAGAGGTCGCACCCCGATGGAGAGAATAGAGAGGACGCACACCAAATGGAGAGACGATAGAAAGAGTGAACGCACCCAGACGGCAGACAGCAAGAGGTTGACACAGCACGCGAATAGAAAGAGGATACACACGATGAGGAGAGATAGAACGAGGTGCCACCACGTGGACCGAGACGATCGAAGAGCATGCACACCATGGAGAGCTAGAAAGAGGAATGCCAAGATGAGAGAGATAGAAGAGGATTGCACACGAGAATGGAGAGAGATAGCAGGATGCACACAGTGGAGAGAGATAGAAAGAGTGACACACAGAATGGAGGTGAGATAGAAAGAGATAGCCACAGTGGGCGAGAGATAGAAAGAGGATGCACCCTGATGGAGAGAGATAGCAAGAGGGATGCACGACAGAATGGAGAGATATTAGAAAGAGGCTTACACACGATGAGAGGAGAAAGAGAAAGATGCACAGATGGAGAGAGATGAAAAGAGGCAATGCACCTGATGGAGAGAGGTGATAGAAAGGGTGCACACTAGTGGAGCGATATGAAAGAACGAGCAACAGATGGAGAAGATTTAGAAAGAGGATGCACACAGATGGAGAGGAGAGAAAGAGATGCACCACAGTTGAGAAGAACAGAAAGAGCATGCACCAGATGAGAAGAGATAGACAGAGCGCTGACCTTATGGGACGAGATAGAAAAAGCATGCACACAGATGGAGAGAGATAGAAAGGGATAACACACAGATGGAGAGAGATAAAAGGGCGATGACACGATGGAGAGATTATAGAGAGGTGCACACGATGGAGCGAGAATATAAAGGGCATACACACACCTGAGGAGACAGAAAGAGGATGCACACAGATGGAGGACGATAAGGAACAGAGGACGCACAGACGAGAGAGACACACGAGAGGCTGCCACAGACGAAGAATTAGACAAGAGTACAACAGTGGAGACGATAGAAGAGGATGGCACACAGATGGAGAGAGATAGAAGAGACGGCACACAGAGAAGAGTAGAAGAGACGCCAGACGGAGAGAGCACAGAAAGGGATGCACACACGGAAGAATAGAAGTAGGATACACACCAGAGGAGGATAGAAAGGGATACACACGATGGGAGAGATAGAAAGAGGATTGACACGATGGAGAGAGATAGCAAGAGGATGAACACAGATGCGAGAGAATAGAAGAGGCAGCGGTTATATTGTTGTATTTATCCACTTTAGTGAGCCCTGCATAAAGCTTCTGACAGTGTCCTGCCGCTAAAGATAGACACTGCATTAGAATTGAAAATGGACATTGCATTGCAATCACCACGGCACGCCAGAGAGAGACGATATAAAAGAGAGGGGAGCGGGAGCGGATAGGAAAGCTAATCGTATCAATTACAGTTGATGTTCATTGTGCACACAGTGGCTGGTTGGGAGAAGGCTATGGATTAAATTACAGGGATGACAGCGCCATCAACATAACATTGAGCACAGATGAGTACTGTATATTGGCTTGATTTTATTTTCCCAACATTTTTTTCCTGATAAACGATACAGAAGACGCATTGGAAGAAAGTGTCAAATCTTCCAATCAAAACACAGCAGTTACATGGTCCTGACTAACTACGGAAGGCGATCACATTGACGATTGTATTAATTTCAATGATCTTCCATCAAAGGATAGACTCATATAGCAGTTTGCTACAATTAACTAAAGTGTCTAAAAGTTGGTGTTCAAATGACACCCCTTCCCTTTATAAGGTCTAATTTTTAATAATGCTGGTGGTCATTTGCGAGGAATGACATAGCATAATACTAAACTCAAGCTAGCACATTTGGCTTCTTGTAAGTTTGAGAACGTATGTTTTGGTTTCACATAGTTGTTGGAATGACGCATAAGATTTCCTGAACGTTAAAAACCAAACGTTGTTTGAAACCATTACTGAGACAGAAGTTAAAATATCACTTAGTTCTGGATGTTCATTTTTCAGGTCTGCTGAGGAGCTGGACATCTTATACGCTCAAGCCTGAAATTCCACACGAAGAACGTTGTTTCTTTAACGTCTTTGAACAATTTGAGAACATTCCCAATGTTCCTCTGAGAACAGTTACCAAATTAAACACAACGCAACAGTACAGCATGTCGTCCCCAGAAATGATGTAGGTAACTGGACACTTGTTTGCTGGGATGTTGTTCAAAACTTGTGAAACTCCTGATGAATAATGTGTATTGTTTATGGTAATTCAGGCTGAAGGGTGAAGGTATTAAGTCCGAACTGTAGCATAGACTCTCTTGATTTTATTAGGAAAGCACACCAGGTTTGCAAAACCTACTCATATTTGTGTTACGCACTTGACTAAGTAGCTATAGCGTATGCAATGTAATGTTCTCTCTCTCTCGCTCTCTCTCTCTCTGCCGTTCCACTTCACATCGATCCCTCCTCCCCTCTTTCTCTGCTCCCTTTCACCGTCGTAGGGAAGGACCCATTCTGTTGCGTCCTCATGGGCCTCCTAGGGATTGGTTATTCCTCATGGTCTGTGCCAGCTTCTACATTATGCATAGTCACGGCTTCCCACACCATCCTGCCACGGCTGGGTACCATGATGCATTGTATCATCTTCTCAGAACCACAACCTCAGCCCATCCATGCCAAGAGAGGGCTGGATCTGTGTACTGACCAAGAGTTTGCATAAATATCCCTCGAAGGAGAGAGGCCACACTTAACCTCGTCAAACACAGACATCTCACTGGGCCAGAGCCTGAATCCATGGCATTACCCCATAGTCAAGAACCAGATCTTGGAACCCGTAATCATTCAGAACCTATAGAACAGGACCAGAGAGTCCGAACAACACCCATATCGTCATATATGGTGAACTTATGGTAATAATTCTAGGGGTTCACAATTTAGGTGACGATTCCGATTTCCTACTTATTTCCTCTGATATCCGGGAATCTCAACCCGATTTTGGAAAACCTGACTATTTGGGGAAATGACAGAATTTTGCAACGTAGGACAGCCTGCGCACATTGAAGAACCTCTGAGGTCTGCAGGCCACTAAAGAAATCTCTGAATGTTCAGCAGCGCACACTAAAGAATATCTCTGATGTTGTAGGCAGCAGGCTAAAGAAAGATCTCTGGTGTCAGCAGACCAGCTAAAGAAGATCTCTGATGTTTAGCGACCAGCTAAAGAAGATCTGCATGTGTTAGCTGGCCGGCTAAGAGATCTCCTGATGTTGAGCGGCCCGGCTAAAGAAGATCTCTGATGTTTAGCAGGGCGCTAAAGAAGATCTGAGTACAGGCCGGCAAAGAAGATCTCTGATGTTTAGCAGGCCGGCTAAAGAAGAACTCTGTGTTAGCAGGCTGGCTAACGAAGACTTGATGTTTAGCAGGCGGCTAGAAGATCTCTGATGTTTAGCAGGCGGCTACGAAGATCTCTGATGTTTAGCGGCCGGCAAAGAAGATCTGATGTTTAGCAGCGGCTAAAGAATCTCTGCTGTTTACGGCCGCTAAAGAATCTCTGATTTTAGCAGCCGGCTAAAGAAGATCTCTGATGTTCAGCAGACCAGCTAAAAGATATATGGAGTTTAGCAGGCAGCTAAATAAGTTATATGGGTTAGCCGGCCAGCTAAATAAGTTATATGGAGTTTAGCAGGCCAGCATAATAAGATATATGGAGTTTAGCAGGCCAGCTAAATAAGTTATATGAGTTTAGCAGGCCAGCTAATAAGTTTTCTGAAGTTCAATGCTTTGTGTTCTGAATGAGTGAACCAATCCTTTTCCTTCACAGTTTGATTGAACAATTAATTGACAAATGGTGTATTAGTTACAAGTCACAGCTGGCAGCCACTGAGCTGGAGTCAGCCCAGGTTCACTGAGTGTAAACAATAGTTTTAGGTTATTTCTGTTCAATTCCTCATGCTAACACACTGTGTTCAGTATTCAACCTCATGCTACACACTATGTTCAGTGTTCAATACCTCATGCTCAACCACTATGTTCAGTGTTACTTGACTTATGGACCTAATCCTAGGAGTAAAGGATCAAAGGCTACTGGCTGAGGAAAGAAGAGGAGAATAGCGAAAGATTCAAAGATAGAGACAGGGAGAAGACAGACAGAGAGGGAGAGAGAGTGAAAGAGGGACAGCAGAGAGAGGAAGAGAGAGTGAAAGAGAGAGACAGACAGAGAGAGGAAAGAGAGAGTGAAAGAGAGAGACAGACAGAGAGAGGAAGAAAGAGAGTGAGAGAGCGAGAGAGAGTGAGAGAGAGAGGCAGACAGAGAGGGAGAGAGAGTGAAAGAGAGAGCAGACAGAGAGAGGAGAGAGAGTGAGAGAGAGAGAACAGAGAGAGGGAGAGAGAGTGAGAGAGAGAGAGAAGCAGGAGAGAGAAAGAGAGAGTGAGAGAGGCAGACAGAGAGCGGAGAGAGAGTGGAGAGGCAGACAGAGAGGGGAGAGAGTGAGAGGCAGACAGAGAGAGGAGAAGGAGTGAGAGAGCAGACAGAGAGAGGGAGAGAGGTGAGAGGCAGACAGAGAGAGAGGAGCAGACAGACAGGAGAGGGAGAGAGAGTGAGAAGACAGACAGAGAGAGGAGAGAAGGGGAGACGGAGAGAGGAGAGAGAGTGAGACAGGCAGACAGAGAGTGAGAGAGACAGACAGAGAGAGGGAGAGAGGTGAGAGGACAGACAGGAGAGGGAGAGGAGAGTGAGAAGAGAGACAGCAGAGGGGGAGAGAAAGTGAGAGAGGCAGACAGGCAGGCAGCCTGGAGGACACAGAAGCTTTCCAGATAAACAACAATCCAGTAACAGCGGCCTTTATTGAGCGAGGACGCCCAGGAATTCTGTCAAGAACCACCTCGCCAATGGCATCGACAAGCATGGCCATTTCCATGGTTACCACAGCGCTAGCACGACAGTGGGGGATGATGATGATTGTCAATAATAATAATAATAATAATAATAATATTATTTGGGGATACTTATATTTGTCCTATTAAACAAGTGTGTAATGAAAATGTGTTTCTCCTAACTTCCTCTGAGACGCCACTATAGAGTGGGGGCACCATTGTACAGCGCCCCTGGAGCAATTAGGGTTAAGTGCATTGCGCAAGGGCATAGCAACAGATTTATCACCTTGTCGGCTCCGGATACCTCCCACAACAATGATTATGGTGATGGTGATAAGTAGTGATGATGGTGATGAGGCGACAGCTTGGTTAGGTTACAGACGACTGGCTTCACTTGGCTGCTTCACAGACAGTCCCCCTACAGCCAGTGTGGCCAGATGCTCAAACATTCCCGAGCACCAGGCAGAGACCYAACCAATCCATTCTGCCCTTGTACCCAGGCAGGCTGTGCCCTGTGGTGGTGCTTCAGGGGGTGGCTAGCCCTTCTGTGGGGAGGCCGGGAGACTGGGAGATGGAGGAGAAATTGACCATCTCTGACCTTTTACATTTAATACACTCTGGAATATAACATGTGTACACTTGGCAATGGTACAACTACAGATGTCGGATCTTAATTTGACCCGTTTTGTTACAGGAGGAAAATAATCCTGCAGCAGGAAGATTTGAATAGCTGAAGAAATATTATATATTCGCCTCCAGGGGGCAGCTGGAAGCAATGTTTATATACAATGCAGTACCGTACCTATATTGTACCTTGGACTGCAGGTCCACTGGGCACAAGTTCATGTAGCCTATTTAGGCTATGTGCTGGCTACAATATCTCGTGTGAATTCTTATGTGTATTATAATAAATTGACATATTTGTATAAGGTAGATTTATTTTTCAAAGGGAAAATATTTTTTTTAATGTATAACTTGTTTTATTTATTAAATGTATTATATACAAGCAGCAGGCAGAATCAATTATTGGTGGCCTCTGAGCGTGTGTGGTCCAACAGTTACAGCCGTTGACCCTGGCACACATTTGTTGGAATCTGACCCACTGCCCTTTGACTCACCCTTCCCCATCTCCCCTTGTCCCCGAGTCTCCCCCACAGCGCTAGCACGACAGTGGGGGATGATGATGATTGTCAATAATAATAATAAATAAAATAATAATATTATTTGGGGATACTTATATTTGTCCTATTAACAAGTGTGTAATGAAAATGTGTTTCTCCTAACTTCCTCTGAGACGCCACTATAGAGTGGGGCACCATTGTACAGCGCCCTGGAGCAATTAGGGTTAAGTGCATTGCGCAAGGGAATAGCAACAGATTTATCACTTGTCGGCTCCGGATACCTCCACAACAAGATTATGGTGATGGTGATAAGTAGTGATGATGGTGATGAGGCGACAGCTTGGTTAGGTTACAGACGACTGGCTTCACTGGCTGCTTCACAGACAGTCCCCCTACACCAGTGTGGCCAGATGCTCAAACATTCCCGAGCACCAGGCAGAGACCGAACCAATCCATTCTGCCTTTGTACCCAGGCAGGCTGTGCCCTGTGGTGGTGCTTCAGGGGGTGGCTAGCCTTCTGTGGGGAGGCCGGAACTGGAGATGGAGGGGAAATGACCATCTCTTGACCTTTACATTTAATACATCTGGAATATACATGTGTACACTTGGCAATGGTCACATACAGATGTCGGATCTTAATTTGACCCGTTTTGTTAAGGAGGAAAATAATCCTGCAGCAGGAAGATTTGAATAGCTGAAGAATATTATTATTCGCCTCCAGGGGCAGCTGGAAGCAATGTTATATAACATGCAGTACCGGTACCTATATTGTACCTTGGACTGCAGGTCCACTGGCACAAGTTCATGTAGCCTATTTAGGCTATGTGCTGGCTACAATATCTCGTGTGAATCTTATGTGTATTATAATAAATTGACATATTTGTATAAGGTAGATTTATTTTTCAAAGGGAAAATATTTTTTTAATGTATAACTTGTTTTATTTATTAAATGTATTATATACAAGCAGCAGGCAGAATCAATTATTTGGCCTCTGAGCGTGTGTGGTCCAACAGTTACAGCCGTTGACCCTGGCACACATTGTTGGAATCTGACCACTGCCCTTTGATCTCACCCTTTCCCTCCCTTGTCCCGAGTCTCCCCCATCTCCCCTTGCCCCCCCATCTCCCTGTCTCCCCATCTCCCCTTGTTCCCAAGTCTCCCCCTGTCTCCCCTGCCTTTCCAACCCTCTTCTATCTCTCAATAAAGCTCCAAAAAATTAGGAAAGGGGAGGGACTGCCCCATTCTTTCAAAATACCTTCATAAATCATTGGACAAATTTTAATTGTGACCGCACGCCCAACATAAAACGTATATAAAATAATACAAGGTAGGATAAATTGATTCATAGAACACGCACAGACCTACAAAAGCAACAATTGATGCTTTGCTAAATGATATATATAAAGCAACACTAGATGCTATGCTACGTGATGTGTAAAGCAACACTAGATGCTATGCTAAGTGATGTGTAAAGCAACACTAGATGCTATGCTAAGTGATATGTAAAGCAACAATAGATGCTATGCTAACTGATATATAAAGCAACACTAGATACTATGCTAACTGATATATAAGGACAATAGATGCTATGCGTGATATGTAACAAAATAGATGCTATGCTATCTATCTATAAGCAACAATAGATGCTATGCTAATGATGTAAAGCAACACTAGATGCTATACTATCGATATGTAAAGCAACAATAGATGCTATGCTAAGTGATGTGTAAAGGACAGTAGATGCTATGCTATCTGATATATAAAGCAACAATAGATGCTATGCTAAGTGATATGTAAAGCAACAATAGATGCTATGCTATCTGATATGTAAAGCACAATAAGATGCTATGCTAACTGATATGTAAAGGAACAGTAGATGCTATGCTAACTGATTTCACCATTGAAAGAGAAAACAAACTTAGAAATAGAAAATATTGGCGCTAGCTATCCCTCGTAATGGAGTTGAAATGTGCTCACTAAGGTGTCCGGAATGGCACCCTATATAGTGCACTATTTTGAGCCCTGTGGGCGTTGGTCAATGGTGCACTAAATAGGGAATAAGGTGCTATTTGGATAACTTAGTGTTGACATGAACAAGGGACTGATGAAACTTGACTTTCAGTTGATTTATTTATACATTTTATATTCTTGTCGATTGTGAATTAGCATTATATGAATCATTTTTATATTTATATTATTTAATATGCTGAGATTCAGGTCTGGCATTTGAAGTGGAAATTAACTTCAGAGGACTTTTAAGCCTTGAATACTTTCCAAGTTTGCCGTTCACTTTTGATTAACGCAGTGAATGAGTGAGGAGTTCCACCATCAGATCGTTAATTTTCAATTAATTTAGATAGCCTATAGACCAGTGGTGTAGTGGTGCCTGGAGGAGTGGGTATACCAAACGCCTGCCAAAGGAAAAGCTCCCTGTGTGAAAAACAGTACATAAATTCTGCATGACCTAAAATGATGAATCCCATATTAACCCAAGCTGTACTGTGCAAGTAGGCTAATAGTGGCCTACTATTGAAGGTGAGACA
>NW_019945286.1:22281-28527 GCF_002910315.2 Salvelinus sp. IW2-2015
ATCCTCCCTTTGCCCCCCCCATCTCCCTGTCTCCCCATCTCCCCTTGTTCCCAAGTCTCCCCCTGTCTCCCCTGCCTTTCCAACCCTCTTCTATCTCTTCAATAAAAGTCCAAAAATTAGGAAAGGGGAGGGACTGCCCCATTCTTTCAAAAATACCTTCAATAAATCATTGGACAAATTTTAATTGTGACCGCACGCCCAACATAAAACGTGATTATAAATAATACAAGGTAGGATAAATTGATTCATAGAACACGCACAGACCTACAAAAGCACAATTGATGCTTTGCTAAATGAAATATATAAAGCAACACTAGATGCTATGCTACGTGATGTGTAAAGCAACACTAGATGCTATGCTAAGTGATGTGTAAAGCAACACTAGATGCTATGCTAAGTGATATGTAAAGCAACAATAGATGCTATGCTAACTGATATATAAAGCAACACTAGATACTATGCTAACTGATATATAAAGGAACAATAGATGCTATGCTGTGATATGTAAAGCAACAATAGATGCTATGCTATCTGATCTATAAAGCACACATAGATGCTATGCTAAGGATATGTAAAGCAACACTAGATGCTATACTCTGATATGTAAAGCAACAATAGATGCTATGCTAAGTGATGTGTAAAGGAACAGTAGATGCTATGCTATCTGATATATAAAGCAACAATAGATGCTATGCTAAGTGATATGTAAAGCAACAATAGATGCTATGCTATCTGATATGTAAAGCAACAATAGATGCTATGCTAACTGATATGTAAAGAACAGTAGATGCTATGCTAACTGATTTCACCATTGAAAGAGAAAACAAACTTAGAAATAGAAAATATTGGCGCTAGCTATCCCTCGTAATGGAGTTTGAGACACTTCAGCACTGCGATGTAGTGACTTAGACCACTGCACCACTCGGGAGGCCCCCAGGAGACCACTTTTGAGGTCTGAGAAAACATTTGAGTGTAGTTATACTTCAATTCAAGTGCAGGCACGTATCACTCTTGTTTGGTTAGTGGTGTTTCTGTAACAAATGAGACGGAGATCGCAAAAAAAAAACGGCCATTGGATTGATGCAAATAATTATGATATAATTCTGCCAGGTAAGCAGGCTACTTTGTAGCTAGTTAACATTTAAATCAGAATGTTTTTGGGAAAGCCTTTCCATCCATCTACCAYACGACGGTTAGGCCTTCCATCAGCATCGCTATGTGTTTCCTGTCCTTTAACTGTTTGCAGCTGGACGTTTTACTTCTTACTATGACGCATGTCTTACTTTGATTCAAAGTAGCCGATAGCCAAAATCCCACCATAGACATTTTGAGGCAATTATTTAATAAATACTTCCTTAAGTTGTTCTTCTGTTCTATTCGTTTTCTTTCAACTTTATTTCATTGTCTAGCAGCCACCAGGCATTATCCTAGTGARATTAGACACTATGATAGTTGTTGCATTTATAGGATCAACCCCTATTTCAAAAATGTTTACGGATATTTCCATCTCTATCCACGAGACTGCTCACATGTGCAATACACATTTTAGAAGTGTTTTCCAGCAAATTGCATTAGGGAACATATGCAGTTAGACCTTCCACCATGTGCCCGTTGCTGCGCGTAAAATGTGAAGAAATACTAGTTTATCAACATTATCAGAATGTTGAGCTGATCTGTTRCKTCAGCCTTATTATTACGTGACAATGGATAGGTTGACAGGTAGCCTACTATATCATGAAATAACATAGGGTCTGTTGCAACCATCGATGGCACTAGATTATCGCTAGCTGATGTCTTGTTAAACCATCAATCAGTTGTGTTGTGACAAGGTAGCGGTGGTATACAGAAGATAGCCCTATTTGGTGAAAGACAAAGTCCATATTATGYCAAGAACAGCTCAAATAAGCAAAGAGAAACGACAATCCATCACTACTTTAAGACATGAAGGTCAGTCAATCCAGAACATTTCAAGAACTTTGTACATTTCTATCCAAGTGCAGTTGCAAAAACCATCAAGTGCTATGATTGAAACTGGCTCTCATGAGGATCGCCAAAGAAAAGGAAGACCAGAGTTACCTCTGCTGCAAGATAGATACATTATGAGTTACCAGCCTCAGAAATTGCAGCCCAAATAAATATTCACAGAGTTCAAGTAACAGACACATCTCAACATCAACTGTTCAAATAGAGACTGCGTGAATCATTTCAGACCTCTTTACAATATCCCGAAGCCACTCCTGCGTTGTCTTGGCTGTGTGCTTAGGCGTTGTACTGTTGGAAGTGAACCTCCTCAGTCTGAGGTCCTGAGTGCTCTGGAACAGGTTTCATAGCATCTCTCGATACTTTCTCTGTTTATCTTCCATTGATCCTTTCTAGTCTCCCGTCTGCGCTGATAAACATGCCACAGCATCATGCTGCACCACCTTGCATTCACCAAGGGATGTGTTAGGCTTCCTCCAGACGTGACCTTGGCATTCAGGAATAGAGTCTTGGTTCTCAGACCAAGACACTGTTCTACTGACTGGTGTCCTTTAGTGCCTTGGCAAACTCCAAGTGGGTCTGTCATGTGCCTTTTACTGGAGAGTGGCTTCCATCTAGCCACTCTACCGTAAAGCCCTGATTGGTGAGTGCTGCAGAGAAGGCTGTCCTTCTGGAAGATTTCCCATCTTTACAGAGAACACTGAGCTCTGTAGAGGACCATTCGGTTCTTGGTCACCTCCTGACCAATGCCCTTTCCCCCATTGTCAGCTTTGGCCGACGCCACTAGGAAGATCACTTTGGTGTTAAGAGCTTGTAATGTAACAAAATGCGGAAAAGGGGAAGGGGTGTGAATGCTTCCATGCCATAGTGTATGTCTCTCTTGTCTTATGACGCTATATAACACAACAGTTGTTGATGTGTATTGATGCATTTCAGATACATTTTTGTACATCTGTACATTTTTACCCTTAATTTACCAGGTAAGTTGACTGAGAACACGTTCTCATTTACAGCAACGACCTGGGGAATAGTTACAGGGGAAAGGAGGGCGGATGAATGAGCCAATTGGAAGCTGGGGATGATTAGGTAAATCAGCTTTTAGTTTTCTTCCACCTTATTTGCGGAATAATCTTCAAAATGTTCTTAAATTTGATGTTTAATGGCAATTCAGAAAGCTGATAGAGTACTTCATTACTGATGACTGTGTTTGTTTATGACTTTGTTTTTCTATCTGCTTGTATTTTGTATTCATATTGATGTGTGTATTTTGTATTCATATTGATGTGTGTATTTTGTATTCATATTGATGTGTGTATTTTGTATTCATATTGACACTTGAATGTGTGTATTTTTGTATTCCATACTCTGCATATATTAGATCACATTGCATGTGTGTATTTTTGTACTTCAATTCGAATGTGTGCTTTTGTATTAAACACACTTTGATGTGTGCTATTTCATGAATATTCATCTTGATGGCAAGACATGTCTGATGGGAAAAAAATTATACCGGACCTTATGATAATAGAATTAAGCATGATCTTTAATGTAAATATGCTGTACATTGCTGTTTTTGTGTTCTAATTGTGCCTTATACATGTGAGATCTAGACATGTATATAAATCAACATCAACAGTTAAAAATTATGCAACAGATGACAATACCCTGGTATTCAAATTGATGTTTCTAGAGACAATATCCTTTCATACATCACTCATACTAGATTTCTCATGTATTCAATCTACATAACTGGCCTTTATTACTTTTAGACATAATTTTATGAAGAGAATTACTTTACTACTCTGCTCTAGAATCATAGACGACCATTCTAAGCTTTTACGTACCTTATGCTACCTCCTCCTCTGTTCTTCTGGTGTGTATGAGGTGATAGGACACCTGCAATAAGTACTAGCGATCCTAATTTCCAGGCGCATCTCTTTTGATGACTCATGAACACGTAATAGACAGTTGCCTTCGATTGATGTTACGAACATTAGAGCTCCTCTAAGTTTGTTTGTTCACTGCTTAGCACACAATCTGACAACCTGATGTTTTAGCGTGTCTGATCCGGCTTAGAAGCAGAAAAATTCTAATTTTCATCCACAACTCAAGATTTTCGAACCAAGATAGAGGCAAAGGGCGAGTGTTGCACATCTATTGCAAGAATTGCCTGCAGATTAGTTATGCCAGTCTTTCCTACAGGTAAACACAATTTGACTTCTACTTTTAAAGAATCAACCATCTCTAAAAAAAGTCTCGCACGTTGCGCTTGCTATAGACACTCTGCCCCCAGTGTGCGTCCTGACCATATATGTGAACTGATTGCAATCTAATCATTCAGAGACTCGTAGCTGCTAGAGCGACCACCTAAATCTTTAACATGCTTAACACCAACAGCACTCTAAATCCTAAGCTTGATCCCTAATCTCACACAATTATCATACGACTAGCCAAGGTAACCAATTCTGTAAACACGTTACTATAATTCATCCTAACAAACTTGATCCAAACACCTCTGACTGTTTCAACAAGATCTAGCGATCACTGACTCATGGCCTGCATCCGTATGTCAGGGTAACGACTCACATCATACTGTCAAACGCACCTGAACACCTTAGACAGGCTTTCTAAATCAAGACCTGCCGAGTATCCTGGAAGGATATTAGATCTATCCGTCAGGTAGAGATGTGCAATAGAGCGAAAACATGATTCCTTTAAAATGCCTCCATTACTATCTTGAATAAGCAGGCCCTATTTCAAAGAAATTCTCTAGAACAGAACAGATAATAGCCTTGGTTCACTCTGACCTGACGTGCCCCTGTAACCAACAAGAAAAGAATTACTGGCGTTCTGCGATTAGACATGAACGAGCCGACGTGATATTGCAACTTTTCAGGAAGTAGAAACAACAGTATACACAACGGAAGTTAGAAAAGACCAAGGCTAGCTTTTTTCAAGCAAAGAATTTTGCTTCTGCAACAAAGATCAAAAAAGTTTGGGACATTGTAAGTCCCATGAGAATAAGAAATCAGCTTCCAATGCCTCTGAAGTAGGAAACACATTCCAACACGAAAATACTATAATTTGAGAATTCAATAAGCATTTTTCTACGGTGGATCTTCCACCTGGCTAACCCTAACCCGGACAACAGCACTGCCCTCCCTCTGCTACTCGCCCAAGCCTTCCCATTTCTCTTTCTAATAAACAAGTCAGCTGATTTAAAAGAGCTGCAAAAATCTGCGACTTACAAAAAAGCCGGGTGTAGTAATCTGGACCCTTTTTTTATAAAACTATCTGCCTGAAAATGTTGCACCCATATTACTAGCCTTTTCAACCTCTTTCGTGTCGTCTGAGATTCCAAAGATTGGAAAGCAGCTGCGGTTATCCCCTCTTCAAAGGGGGGACACTCTTACCCTAACAGCTACAGACCTATATCTATCACTACTGCCTTTCTAAGGTTTCCGAAAGCCAAGTCAACAACACAGTTACCGGACCATTTCGAATCCCACCATACCTTCTCGCTATGCAATCTGGTTCAAGAGCTGGTCATGGGTGCACCTCAGCCACGCTCAAGGTCATAAACGATATCTTAACCGATCGATAGGAAACAATACTGTGCAGCGTATTCATTGACCTGCAAAGGCTTTTGACTCTGTCAATCACCACAATTCATCGGAGACTAAGACCGAAGTTGTCTCTAATGATTGCCTCGCCTGGTTCACCAAACTACTTCTCTGATCGAGTTCAGTGTGTCAAATCGGAGGGTCTGTGTCCGGCCTCTGGCCAGTCTCCATGGGGTGCCACAGGTTCATTCTTGGACCGACTCTCTTTCCTGTATACATCAATGATGTCGTCCTTGCTGCTGGTGATTCTTTTGACACCTCTACGAGACGAACTATTGCTGTATACCATTCCTGCCTTCTTTTGACACTGTGTTAAAAACCTAGGCGAGCTTCAATGCCATACAACTCTCCTTCCGTGGTCAATTGCTCTTAAATACAAGTAAAATAAATTTATGCTCCTTCAACCGATCGCTGCCTGCACCTGGCCTGCAACATACACTACCTGGACGGCTCTGACTTAGAATATGTGGACAACTAGAAATACCTAGAGTGTCTGGTTAGAACTCGTAAACTCTCCTTCACACGACCTACATCAAACATCTCCGAATCCAAATTAAATCTAGAACTTGGCTTCATATCGCAACAAGCATCCTTACCTTGCTGAAAATACACTTGTAACTGACATCACTACAAATTAATTCAG
>NW_019945286.1:28552-37065 GCF_002910315.2 Salvelinus sp. IW2-2015
TAGTGTTTTATTTGGCTATTCACTAGTGTAGAGCTCCTCTAGCCTGCTCACTATACTCATATTCCAATCTCACAGTCCACCTACCACATACTCCAGATTGACATCACTTGGTTTCAATGTGTTTCTAGAGACATATCTCTCTTCTCATCATACCTATGTTCACTCTGGTCCACATGTATTCTTCCTATTACTCTTCTCACTGTAATTATTCACTCTCCTACCATATGTGTCATTTATCTCTATAGTCTTTAACGCCCAGAAACTACTTTCCTTTTTACTCTTCTGCTTAGAAGTTCTAGACGACCATTTCTCATAGCTTTTAGCCGTACCCTATGGCTACCTCCTCCTCTGTTCCTCTGGTGATGTAGAGGTGAATCAGGCCCTGCAAGTACTAGCTCCCATCCTATTCCCCAGGCGCATCTCTTTTGATGACTTTCTGTAAACCGTAATAGCCGTGCTTCATGACATGTTAACATTAGAAGCCTCCTCCTAGTTTGTTTTGTTCCACTGCTTTAGCACACTCCTGCCAACCGGATGTTTTAGCCGTGTCTGAATCCGGCTTAGAAGACCACCAAAAATTCTGAATTTTCATCCCCAACTACAAGATTTTCAGAACAAGATAGAACGGCCAAAGGGGGCGGTGTTGCAATCTATTGCAAGAATTGCCTGCAGAGTTCTTTTGTTCTTACTCCAGGTCTGTTCCCAAACAACAATTTGACTTCTACTTTTTAAAAATCACCTCTCTAAAAAAAGTCTCCACCGTTGCCGCCTTGCTATAGACCACCTCTGCCCCCAGCTGTGCTCTGGACCTATATGTGAACTGATTGCCCCCATCTAATCTTCAGAGCTCGTGCTGCTAGGGCGCTAAAATTTTAACATGACTTAAAACACCCCAGCCACCTACAATCTAAGCTTGATGCCTAATCTCACACAATTATCAATGAACACTACCAGGTACACCAATTCCGTAAACACGGGTACCCTCATAGATATCCATCCTAACAAACTTGCCCTCCAATACACCTCTGCTGTTTTCAACAAGATCTCAGCGATCACTGCTCATGCCTGCATCCGTATGGTCAGCGGTCAACGACCTACCACTCATATCACTGTCAACGCTCCCTGAACACTTCAGCGAGCAGGCCTTTCTAATCGACCCTGGCCGAGGTATCCTGGAAGGATATTGGATCTCATCCGTCGAGTAGAGGATGCGCTGGACATTCCCTTTAAAAATGCCTTCCTTCACCATCTTGAATAAGCATGCCCATTTCAAGAAATTTAGAACCAGGAACAGATATAGCCTTGGTCTCCCTGACCTGACATGCCCTTAAACCAACAGAAAAAATCCTATGGCGTTCTGCATTAGGCATCGAACGAGCCCGTGAATATGCAACTTTTCAGGAAGCTAGAAACCAGTATACACAGGCAGTTAGAAAAGCCAAGGCTAGCTTTTTTCAAGCAGAAATTTTGCTTCCTGCAACACAAATTCAAAAAAGTTCTGGGACACTGTAAAGTCCATGGAGAATAAGAACAACCTCCCAGCTTCCAACTGCCTCTGAAATAGGAAACATTCACCACCGACAATCCACTATAATTTGAGAATTTCAATAAGCATTTTTCTACGGTGGCCATGTTCCACCTGGCTAACCCTAACCCGGACAACAGCACTGCCCTCCCTCTGCTACTCGCCCAGCTTCCCCATTTCTCTTTCTCCCATAATACAGTCAGCTGATGTCTTAAAAGAGCTGGCAAAAATCTGGACCCTTACAAACAGCCGGGCTAGATAATCTGGACCCTTTCTTTCTAAAACTATCTGCCTGAAAATTGTTGCCACCCCTATTACTAGCCTTTTCAACCTCTCTTCGTGTCGTCTGAGATTCCAAAGATTGGAAAGCAGCTGCGTTATCCCCCTCTTCAAAGGGGGGGACACTCTTGACCCTAACAGCTACAGACCTATATCTATCCTACCCTGCTTTCTAAGGTCTTCGGAAAGCCAGTCAACAACAGATTACCGACCATTTCGAATCCCACCATACCTTCTCCGCTATGCCAATCTGGTTCAGAGCTGGTCATGGGTGCACCTCAGCCACGCTACAAGGTCATAAACGATATCTTAACCGCCTCGATAGGAAACAATACTGTGCAGCCGTATTCCATTGACCTGAGCAAGGCTTTTGACTCTGTCAATCACCACATCCTTCATCGGCAGACTCGACAGCTGGTTTCTCTAATGATTGCTCGCCTGGTTCACCAACTACTTCTCTGATCGAGTTCAGTGTGTCAAATCGGAGGGTCTGTTGTCCCGGCCTCTGGCCAGTCTCCATGGGGTGCCCACAGGTTCATTCTTGGACCGACTCTCTTCCTGTATACATCAATGATGTCGCCTTGCTGCTGGTGATTCTCTGACACCTCTACGCAGACGACACTATCTGTATACTTCTGCCCTTCTTTTGACACTGTGTAACAACCCTCCAGGCGAGCTTCAATGCATACAACTCTCCTTCCGTGGCCTCAATTGCTCTTAAATACAAGTAAAATAAATTTATGCTCTTCAACCGATCGCTGCCTGCACTCTGCCCGCCTTACCATCACTACATCTGGACGGCTCTGACTTAGAATATGTGGACAACTAGAAATACCTAGGTGTCTGGTTAGACTGTAAACTCTCCTTCCAGACTCACATCAAACATCTCGAAATCAAAGTTAAATCTAGAATTGGCTCTATCCGCAACAAGCATCCTTCACTCATGCTGCCAAACATACCCTTGTAAAACTGACCATCCTACCAATCCTCGACTTCGGTGATGTCATTTACAAAATAGCCTCCAAAACCCTACTCAATAAATTGGATGCATCTATCACAGTGCCATCCGTTTTGTCACCAAAGCCCCAATACTACCACCACTGCGACCTGTACACTCTCGTTGGCTGGCCCTCGCTTCATACTCGTCGCCAAACCCACTGGTTCCAGGTCATCTACAAGACCCTGCTAGGTAAGTTCCCCCTTATCTCAGCTCGCTGGTCACCATAGCAACACCTACCTGTAGCACGCGCTCCAGACAGGTTTATCTCTCTGGTCACCCCCAAAACCAATTCTTCCTTTGGCCGCCTCTCCTTCCAGTTCTCTGCTGCCAATGACTGGAACGAACTACAAAAATCTCTAAACTGGAAACACTTATCTCCCTCACTAGCTTTAAGCACCAGCTGTCAGAGCAGCTCATAGATTACTGCACCTGTACATAGCCCCATCTATAATTTTAGACCCAAAACAACTACCTCTTTACCTACTGTATTTATTTATTTTTCCTTTGCCACCCAATTTCTGTCTCTACTTTGCGCTTTCTTCCACTGCAAACCAACCATTCCAGTGTTTTTATTTTTATTTTACTTGCTGTGTTGTATTTACTTCGCCCACATGGCCTTTTTATATTTTTATTTATTTATACATATATTTGTTTGCCTTCACCTCCCTTATCTCACCTCACTTGCTCACATTGTTATTATAGACTTATTTTTTTTCACTGTATCATTGACTATATGTTTGTTTTACTCCATGTGTAACTATGTGTTGTTGTATGTGTCGAACTGCTTTGCTTTATCTTGGCCAGGTCGCAATTGTAAATGAGAACGTGTTCTCAATTTGCCTACCTGGTTAATAAAGATTAAATAAAAAAAATAAAAATAAATGTGTGTATTTTGTATTCACATTGATGTGTGTATTTTGTATTCACATTGATTGTGTGTATTTTTATTCATATTGATGTGTGTATTTTGTATTCATATTGATGTGTGTATTTTGTATTCACATTGATGTGTGTATTTTGTATTCACATTGATGTGTGTATTTTGTATTCATATTGATGTGTGTAGGTTTGTATTCATATTGATGTGTGTATTTTGTATTCACATTGATGTGTGTATTTGTATTTCATATTGATGTGTGTATTTTGTATTGTGAGTTTTTGTATTCAATAGTGTGTAGTGTCATATTGATGTGTATTTTGTATTCATATGATGTGTGTATTTTGTATATCATATTGATGCGTGTATTTCTGTAGTTTATGTAATTCAGGGCTCATCTGTAAGGGACCTTGATCTCAGTTTACTGAAAGGTTTCAGAAAAAAATGGTGGTCATATTTTAAATTTAGCAAGAACACCAGGGTTAACGCCCCTACTCTAACGATTAGTGACCACAGAGAGTCAGGACACCGGGGTTAACGGCCCTACTCTAACGATTAGTGACCACAGAGAGTCAGGACACCGGGGTTAACTTCCCCTACTCTAACGATTAGTGACCACAGAGAGTCAGGACACCGGGGTTAACGCCCCCTACTCTAACGATTAGTGACCACAGAGAGTCAGGTCACCGGGGTTAATGCCCCTACTCTAACGATTAGTGACCACAGAGAGTCAGGACACAAGGGTTAACACCCCCTACTCTAACGATTAGTGACCACAGAGAGTCAGGACACCGGGGTTAACGCCCCTACTAACGATTAGTGACCACAGAGAGTCAAGACACCGGGGTTAACGGCCCTACTCTAACGATTAGTGACCACAGAGAGTCAGGACACCGTGGTTAACGCCCCTACTCTAACGATTAGTGACCACAGAGAGTCAGGACACCGGGGTTAACGCCCCTACTCTAACGATTAGTGACCACAGAGAGTCAGGAAACCGGGGTTAACGCCCCTACTCTAACGATTAGTGAACACAGAGAGTCAGGACACCCGTTTAACGTCCCATCCAAAAGACAGCACCCTACACAGGGCAATGTCCCCAATCACTGCCCTGGGATCTTTTTTTTTTTTAAACTAGCGAAAAGAGTGCATTCTACTGGTTCTCCAACACCACTTCCAGCAGCATCTGGTCTCCCATCCAGGGTCAACCCTGCTTAGCTTCAGTGACAAGTGAGCAGTGTGATGCAGGGTGGTATGCTGCTGGCATAGGACTGCAGTAATAGGACCTATAGTAGCAGTAGGGCAGTTATTAATATTAATTCTGGTGRTTTTAGCATTTGAGCGAGAGAGAGAGAGGGATTTTTACAGCAGGTATCGGTCCGAATGACATGACTGCKCCTGCATGGAGAGAAAGAGAACTGCAGGTTTTCAGTGAKCATATCTAAATCACAAGGCTCATTTTAATTTCCTGATGCACAGGATAAAATGTTGCGACTAAAGAGTGATCAAATTAAGATCCGACATCTGTATAGCTGTACCATCGTCCATAACACATATAGAATGACTGACCATTTAGCTGTAAGGAAGTGCAATATAGAGTATATAAATGAAAAATCAACAAAATAAATATAAACAGCTTGATTAATAATGTTAACCAGTACAGGACAGATGATGTGTTTTAATTGGGTTATRTGTGATATAAGAGTTTATTCAATATCAACTAGTGTCTTGGTAACATTCTAAACAGAGATAAATCCAGCTAAAGTATGGCGTTAAGGCTATGCCTGTGTCCCAAATGGCACCAAATTCCCTATTTAGTTCACTACGTTTGACCATGGTCCACAGGGTTCTGGTCAAAAGGCTGCCAACATTTAGCCTCAAATTGAGTAAATCCTTAAATCTGCATAAATCCTGTTAGCTTCATGAAAGAAGACCCAGTAATCTCCTGTGAGATGAGACTTCCCAGACAGACAGATATCCCCCGTCAGACGTCCGACTAAACTCTCTCTCTCTCTTCACACGCACACACACACGCACACACACACAACACACACACACAGAGAGAGATGCACGTGTATTGTAGCCACTCCTGTCCTTCATTTATTTTTCAATTGTAAGAGACAATAAAACTCTGCACTAACTATTAATACTGTTTATCTGCCTGGAGAAGGTAGAGAGCTTTGTGAACTGCTGTGATAGATAGACTTAGAGAGAGAGAGAATCAAGTGATCCTATCTACTGGGGCCTGACTTACCTAATACTTGTTGCCTATTCCAAAGGGCTGGCTGAGGCAGGCTGAGGCAGGCTGAGGCAGGTTGAGGCAGGTTGAGGCAGGACCATTGAAATCCTGCAAGATTCAAGCACCATTCATATAATTCCGATTGGAACGGAACTGATGATAAATGTTATATTGTGTGTTTCTAATCCACCAGGGCTTATCTGTTCAATATTGATGCAAACCTTTTACTATAAATGGAATCGGCTTTGCTCACACAGTGGGCCTTCCAACTCCGTATTCATGAAATCTCTCGTTTTCCTTCTCGATTTCCATTTCTCTATCTCTATCTCTTTTTCTTTTTCACCCCTGTCTACCCATTTATTTGGCTGCATTTCCATCACTTTACCAGTCTCTCTCTCTCACACTTTCTCTCTATCCCACCATTCCTTGACCTGTGATCGACAGCACTTTAACGATCTAGACTCAGAATCCATCTCAGGGAGGCGTACTTGACATCCTCAGAGAGAGAGGGAGAAAAAGAGAGAGGGGGGGGAAGAGCCGAGAGAGATGGAGAAAAAGAGAGAGAGGGGGGAAGAGGAGAGAGAGATGGAGAAAAATAGAGAGGGAGAAAAAGAGAGAGAGAGGGAGAAAAAGAGAGAGTGGGAGAAAAAGAGAGAGAGGGGAGGAGAGAGTTGGGTGGAGAGAGAGTGCGAGATGAAGAGAGAGATATTAGGCAGAGACAGAAAGACAAAGATGGACGGATACAGAGAGCTGTATTTGTTCATACTGTCTAATGGGGTAAAGACACAAAAACTTCAGTGTTGTGATGCAAAAATCCTAGCAAAATGCTTGGCGCATAGAATTTAAAATATTGTCAGATATTATTCATCATAATCAGACAGGTTTTTTACATGGATGATACATTGGAGATAATATAAGACAAGTACTGGAAACAATAGAATACTATGAAATATCGGGGACACCAGGCCTGGTTTTCATAGCTGATTTTGAAAAGGCTTTTGATAAAGTACAACTGGAGTTTATATATAAATGCCTAGAATATTTCAATTTTGGGGAATCTCTTATAAAARGGGTTAAAGTTATGTATAGTAACCCTAGGTGTAAAATAGTAAATAATGGCTACATCTCAGAAAGTTTTAAACTATCTAGAGGAGTAAAACAAGGTTGTCCACTCACTATCGGCATATCTATTATTATTGCCATCGAAATGTTCGCTGTTAAGATTAGACCAACAATAATTTAAGGGATTAGAAATCCGTGCTTAAAATCCAAGGTGTCATTGTACGCTGATGAATTCATGTTTTCTTTTTTAAACCACAATTAGAGTCTCTCCACGGCCTCATAGAGGATCTAGATACTTTGCTGTCCTCCCTGGATTAAAACCAAATTATGATAAATGTACCATATTACATATATTGGATCACTAAAAAATGCACATTTTACATTACCATGTTTTAGTTTATCAATTAAATGGTCTGACGGAGATGTGGACATACTCAGTATACAACCCAAAAGAAAGAAATGATCTCACTCCAATACATTTTTATAGAAAGTTATAGATAAAAAAAATAAAAAAATAGATAAGATCTTGCTACCATGGAAAGGAAAATACCTGTCTATTTGTGGAAAATCACCCTGATTAACTCTTTGTCATATCCCAGTTTACCTATTTGCTTATGGTTTTGCCTACACCTAGTGACCTGCTTTTTAAATTATATGAACAAAAAATATTCAATTTTATTTGGAATGGCAAGCCAGATAAAATTAAATTGTGAATTCTGATGGCAGAAATTATTAAATATTAAAGCATTAAACCTCTCACTAAAGGCATCAGTCATACAAAAAGTTATACTTAAATCCAAACTGGTTCTCTAGAAATTGGTAGGAATGTCTCATCCTATGTTCAAGAGGGCCTTTTTCCCTTTATTCAATTACACCTGCTCACTTTGGTTGTTTGAAAAAGGAATAATCTCAAAATATCTTTATTTTTAAACAAGCCTTAGAAATTTGTTTGCAATTTCAGTTTAATCCACCTGAAAGGACGAAACAAATAGTACAACAAATATTGTGGTTAAATTCAAATATACTATAAATGATAAAAAAAAAATGTATTTATCGAAGAAATGTTAAAAAAGGTATATTTTCGTGAATGATATCATATATAGGACTGGTGGAGTTATGTCCACATGCAGCTAACACAGACATAGGGAAATGTCTGCTCTAGCCAAAATTACAACCATTAATTGCAGCATACCACAAAATGGAAAGGCAAGTAGAAGGGGTAAAAAGTAAGGAACTTGATGTCGGCCTGTATTTAAGAACATACATGGTTAAAGAAAAGTGTGATAAATAAAAACATATACCAATTTCATTTAAGGACCAAAAAACCGACAGCTGTGGCCATATAAATGCAAAATAGTTGGGAAGAGATTTTCGATGTACCCATTCCATGCCTCATGGTTTATGAATTGATACGCAAAACAACGCCGGGATTTCAAACTTAGAATTTTCCAATTTAAATTACTATACAAAATTCTTGCAACTAATAGATGTTATATATATGGGGGATACAATCTTCCAGCTCTGCAGATTC
>NW_019945286.1:41231-44437 GCF_002910315.2 Salvelinus sp. IW2-2015
ACAGTGGTTATTGTTCATTATTGGCCATTACTGTAATCTAATGGGTTATTAAAGACAACAGTGAGAGCTCTCTCCTTTGTAATTTGTCCTACTGGGTCTATGGATGGCTTTAAAGGACAGAGAGAGCTGTATTTGTCCATACTGTCTCATGGGGTAAAGACACAGAACTAAAGATCTCTCTCTCTCCCAGGCCTGCCTGCCGTCCTGGTCGACTCTACTCAGTTAGACCTCATTCTTCTCTCCACACAAGTGGCTCGCCCACCAGGTCCAGATGGCATCCATTCAGGACGTACCGCTGAGTGGTTCCTGACTTTTGCTTTCTGAACATGTTGCCTTACCTCTACTGGCGGCCTGAAGATGGATCATGCCAGCGYGCAGAGGTGACAGGCCCACAGCGAGTGATTGATATAGCAGTGAACGAGTAAGACCTTTCTGGTTGTAAATTGAGTTTGGAAAATGCCAGTGAATGTTTAGAGAGTGAGAGGTGGTGGCAGAGACGTTTTGTTAGCAGTTCCTTTTCCTTCTGTTTCGTCTCCCAGAACAATTATTACACGTCTGTGTCCAAAATGGCACCCTATTCCCTATATAATACAAAGGGCTCTGGTCAGATGTAGTGTACTATATAGGGTATAGGGTTCCATTTCAGATGCACCCACTGTGTCCTCATTTGCTCTGTGCAATCTCAAGCTGCTGAGAATAAACACGTTGGCTGTGCTAATTACCTTATGGCTCAATAAGTAATGGCGAGGGAGCCGGGCCTAGACCCCACTGAGATCCGGCTAGTTCTGGCTGTGACGTGCACACACCTGTTACAGTTCAATTCGGGAACGATCAGACATAAAGTCATTATCCTGTCTCTCAGAGTGACTAAAATAGAGTTCCAGAAACGGTGGCGAAACGGCTACAAGTCTATGTGTGTGTGTGCAGCTGGTTGTTAGCTGAGGCTGGAGGGCTGGGAGGTGGCTATCTGTGTGTCATGGATGGTGATTGGTTGAATAGAAGGGTACTGATGATGTCAACAGTGTGACCTGTGTGCTGATACAGAATCTGTGTCATGGATGGTGATTGGTTGAATAGAAGGGTACTGATGATGTCAACAGTGTGACCTGTGTGCTGATACAGAATCACCAACCATGCCAGGCTCTAGTCCCCATGCCCCCACACATCAACACTCTATTGTTCTGCTCTGCTCAGAGAAAACCAACATACACACACACAGCATCTTTCCCCCACCCATCTGGGCCCAGCAGACAGGAGAAGAAGAAGAGAGAGAGAAAAACAGAGGAAGGAGTGAATGTGTTTTTAGTAGAGATGGTTCAGGTGAACTACGTGGATGTAAGGCTTAACCTTCCCTGACTCCTGGAGGCAGCAGAGCAAGGTTCCTGGGAAGAGCAAACGTCTACAGGCTTGAGCTCACTACGTTACCATGGTTACGTTGATCACAAATGACCAGGGTTCAACACTGAGTGGTATTGAGTATTGACGATTGACACAGGGATGAACTGAGAGCTCGTTGTCTGCCTATTTCTCTCAGAAGTTTTGTTTTCTCACAAATTGCAGGGCGGGTTGAAGGTGAACATGTTAAAAGAAAGACAAGGTTTGTGGAATTGCATTCCGAGCTGAACATGACCTGATATGTAATGAAGTTCAGAACATTGAGGGAGATACATCGCCCCATTATCCCAGCCTCTTCAAATGGAGTGCTGTGCATAAAAGCAAACCTCTGACTAAACAGAGAGAGAGAGAGAGCGAGAGAGAGAGAGAGAGAGAGAGAAGAGAGAGAGAGAGACCACAACGATCTCAGAGTCAAACATATTACAGTTAATATTTCGTAAACAGTGGAGGCTGCTGGGAGGAGGATGGCTCATAATAATGGCGGATGAGAGTAAATGGAATGGCATCAAACTGGAAAACGCGGAGCCCACGGGCGCTTCACGACTGGCTACGGACGTTATCTGCGAGGAGTTATCCAACGGCCCTCGTGCGACGTAACCTGAACGATCTGCGGCTATCGCTAGTGTCTTATCGGCTGCTATCTGAATAGGTCTATCGGACAATTTTCTTGGGCCACTATAACTATTTTGCCAATTGGATTGGTCCCCTCTACCACCCCACTAATCTACCGACGGAAACGCACGAGGTGGCTAAAAACAGACCTCCATCCTCTGCCAGCTTGCTACCCATGGCCCGGCTAGCTGTCTGAATCGCCYTGACCCCAACCAACCTCACTACTCACTGGACACTTATGATCACTCGGCTAAGCATGCCTCTCCTTAACGTCAATATGCCTTGTCCATTGCTGTTCTTGTTGGTGTTAGTGCTTATTTCACTGTAGAGCCTCTAGCCCTGCTCATTATACCTTATCCAACCTTTCAGTTCCACCACCCACACATAGGATGACATCACCTGGTTTCAATGATGTTTCTAGAGACAATATCTCTCTCATCATCACTCAATGCCTAGGCTTACCTCCACTGTATTCACATCCTACCATACCTTTGTCTGTACCTTGAAGCTATTTTATCGCCCCCAGAAACCTGCTCTTTTTACTGTCTGTTCRGGACGTCCTAGACGACCAATTCTCATYACTTTTAGCCGTACCCTTATCCTACTCCTCTTCTGTTCCTCTGGTGACGTAGAGGTGAATCTAGGCCCTGCAGTYCCTAGCTCCACTCCTATTCCCCAGGCGRTCTCTTTTGATGACTTCTGTAACCGTAATTGCCTTGGTTTCATGCATGTTAACATTAGAAGCCTCCTCCCTAAGTTTGTTTTATTCACTGCTTTAGCACACTCTGCCAACCCGGATGTCCTAGCCGTGTCTGAATCCTGGCTTAGGAAGACCACCAAAAACTCTGAAATCTCCATCCCTAACAACAACATTTTCAGACAAGATAGAACGGCCAAAGGGGGTGGTGTTGCAATCTACTGCAGAGATAGCCTGCAGAGTTCTGTCCTACTATCCAGGTCTGTACACAAACAATTTGAATTTTTACTTTTAAAAATCCACCTCTCTAAAAACAAGCCTCTCACCTTTGCCGCCTGCTATAGACCACCCTCTGCCCCCAGCTGTGCTCTGGACACCATATGTGAACTGATTGCCCCCCATCTATCTTCAGAGCTCGTGCTGCTAGGTGACCTAAACTGGGACTTGCTTACCACCCCAGCCATCCTACAATCTAATCTTGATGCCCTCAATCTCACACAAA
>NW_019945286.1:47004-48371 GCF_002910315.2 Salvelinus sp. IW2-2015
CACCTCATTTGCTCACATTGTATATAMACTTATTTTTCTACTGTATTATTGACTGTATATTTGTTTTACTCCATGTGTAACTCTGTGTTGTTGTATGTGTCGAACTGCTTTGCTTTATCTTGGCCAGGTCGCAGTTGTAAATGWAAACTTGTTCTCAACTTGCCTACCTGGTTAAATAAAGGTGAAATWAATAAAATTAATAAAAACTCTAGACAGAGATAAATGAAGTCAGATGACAGAGGACAACCTTTCCTACAGGGATATCTGAGTAGGATAAACAGATTCAATTACATGTCAAATCTGCATGTTGGACAGAACAATGGTCCAGACATTCTACACTCTACAGAACGTTGGTCCAGACATTCTACACTCTACAGAACGTTGGTCCAGACATTCTACAGAACGTTGGTCCAGACATTCTACACTCTACAGAACGTTGGTCCAGACATTCTACAGAACGTTGGTCCAGACATTCTACACTCGACAGACAGTACATGCGGTTAAGGAATCGATGGAACGCAGACGTTTCATTGACCAGATTGGTGCACATTCACCAAGTCTGATCTAGCAAAGTGAACATTCTTCAAATCCGTCAGGACTTACTGTATGTATTGTAGCAGGACCACAATGTGGTTTCTTACATTCCATTTGGATATATTTGGCGGTTTTCGCTGCATGACATCTAGAAATATTTCCTTCTCAGTTTTAGAAGAAGTGACTGCTAAATGCTAATTCCCGTTCTTATAAGCTGGTAGCATAGCTAGCTAACAGAAATCGGCAGTGTTAGTCAAAGTCGTTTTGAGCTGTATTGCATTTGATTGGTAACGATGACATGAACGAATGTGTTGGGGTTGACGTCCATACAAGCATTATACTCCGATTTTTACCCCAATGCAGTGTGAAATACACATAAATGACAGCTTAAACGTAGGATCATTTTGCTGGGGGYCAATGAGGAGACTTGGGATCTTTGCCCCACGGCCCTTTCCCCCYTGTGTTTCCATGGCAATTCCATTGTTTTGGTCGAGTTCGATTGACCTCTTTACTGCACTGCAATCCGATAGATCCAGACATCTACATTCTACAGAACAATGGTCCAGTTCTACATTCTACAGAACACTGCTCCAGGACATTCTACATTCTACAGAACAATGGTCCAGACATTCTACAGAACACTGGTCCAGACATTCTACATTTTACAGAACAGCTGGACCGACAGTTCTACAGACACTGCTCCAACAATCTACATCTACAGAACAATGTCCAGACATTTTACATTCTACAGAACAATGCTGTCCAAACATTCTACATTTACAGAACAATGGTCCAGCTTCTACATTCTACAGTAACACGTGCCCTTCCAGACA
>NW_019945287.1:0-12483 GCF_002910315.2 Salvelinus sp. IW2-2015
GAGCTGCTGTGTTATGTATGGGGGTCTCCTAGAGAGAGCTGCTGTGTTATGTATGGGGGTCTCCTAGAGATGAGCTGCTGTGTTATGTATGGGTGTCTCCTAGAGATGAGCTGCTGTGTTATGTATGGGTGTCTCCTAGAGATGAGCTGCTGTGTTATGTATGGGTGTCTCCTAGAGATGAGCTGCTGTGTTATGTATGGGTGTCTCCTAGAGATGAGCTGCTGTGTTATGTATGGGGGTCTCCTAGAGATGAGCTGCTGTGTTATGTATGGGGTCTCCTAGAGATGAGCTGCTGTGTTATGTATGGGTGTCTCCTAGAGATGAGCTGCTGTGTTATGTATGGGTGTCTCCTAGAGATGAGCTGCTGTGTTATGTATGGGTCTCCTAGAGATGAGCTGCTGTGTTATGTATGGGGTCTCCTAGAGATGAGCTGCTGTGTTATGTATGGGTGTCTCCTAGAGATGAGCTGCTGTGTTATGTATGGGGTCTCCTAGAGATGAGCTGCTGTGTTATGTATGGGGGTCTCTAGAGATGAGCTGTGTGTTATGTATGGGGGTCTCCTAGAGATGAGCTGCTGTGTTATGTATGGGGGTCTCCTAGAGATGAGCTGCTGTGTTATGTATGGGTGTCTCCTAGAGATGAGCTGCTGTGTTATGTATGGGTGTCTCCTAGAGATGAGCTGCTGTGTTATGTATGGGTGTCTCCTAGAGATGAGCTGCTTGTTATGTATGGGGGTCTCCTAGAGATGAGCTGCTGTGTTATGTATGGGGTCTCCTAGAGATGAGCTGCTGTGTTATGTATGGGTGTCTCCTAGAGATGAGCTGCTGTTTATGTATGGGTGTTCTCCTAGAGATGAGCTGCTGTGTTATGTATGGGGTCTCCTAGAGATGAGCTGCTGTGTTATTGATGGGTGTCTCCTAGAGATGAGCTGCTGTGTTATGTATGGGGGTCTCCTAGAGATGAGCTGCTGTGTTATGTATGGGTGTCTCCTAGAGATGAGCTGCTGTGTTATGTATGGGGGTCTCCTAGAGATGAGCTGCTGTGTTTATGTATGGGGGTCTCCTAGAGATGAGCTGCTGTTGTTATGTATGGGTGTCTCCTAGAGATGAGCTTGCTGTGTTATGTATGGGGGTCTCCTAAGATGAGCTGCTGTGTTATGTATGGGTGTCTCCTAGAGATGAGCTGCTGTGTTATGTATGGTGTCTCCTAGAGATGAGCTGCTGTGTTATTGTATGGGGGTCTCCTAGAGATGAGCTGCTGTGTTATGTATGGGTGTCTCCTAGAGATGAGCTGCTGTGTTATGTATGGGTGTCTCCTAGAGATGAGCTGCTGTGTTATGTCTGGGGGTCTCCTAGAGATGAGCTGCTGTGTTATGTATGGGTGTCTCCTAGAGATGAGCTGCTGTGTTATGTATGGGGTCTCCTAGAGATGAGCTGCTGTGTTATGTATGGGTGTCTTCCTAGAGATGAGCTGCTGTGTTATGTATGGGTGTCTCCTAGAGATGAGCTGCTGTGTTATGTATGGGGGTCTCTCTAGAGATGAGCTGCTGTTTATGTATGGGGTCTCCTAGAGATGAGCTGCTGTGTTATGTATGGGGGTCTTTCCTAGAGATGAGCTGCTGTGTTATGTATGGGTGTCTCCTAGAGATGAGCTGCTGTGGTTATGTATGGTGTCCTAGAGATGAGCTGCTGTGTTATGTATGGGGTCTCCTAGAGATGAGCTGCTGTGTTATGTATGGGGTCTCCTAGAGATGAGCTGCTGTGTTATGTATGGGGGTCTCCTAGAGATGAGCTGCTGTGTTATGTATGGGGTCTCCTAGAGATGAAGCTGCTGTGTTATGTATTGGGTGTCTCCTAGAGAATAGCTGCTGTGTTATGTATGGGTGTCTCCTAGAGATGAGCTGCTGTGTTATGTATGGGTGTCTCCTAGAGATGAGCTGCTGTGTTATGTATGGGTGTCTCCTAGAGATGAGCTCCTGTGTTATGTATCGGGGTTCTCCTAGAGATGAGCTGCTGTGTTATGTATGGGTGTCTCCTAGAGATGAGCTGCTGTGTTATGTATGGGTGTCTCCTAGAGATTAGCTGCTGTGTTATGTATGGGTGTCTCCTAGAGATGAGCTGCTGTGTTATGTATGGGTGTCTCCTAGAGATGAGCTGCTGTGTTATGTATGGGGGTCTCCTAGAATGAGCTGCTGTGTTATGTATGGGTGTCTCCTAGAGATGAGCTGCTGTGTTATGTATGGGGGTCTCCTAAGAGATTAGCTGCTGTGTTATGTATGGGGTCTCCTAGAGATGAGCTGCTGTGTTATGTATGGGGGTCTCCTAGAGATGAGCTGCTGTGTTATGTATGGGGGTCTCCTAGAGATGAGCTGCTGTGTTATGTATGGGTGTCTCCTAGAGATGAGCTGCTGTGTTATGTATGGGTGTCTCCTAGAGATGAGCTGCTGTGTTATGTATGGGGGTCTCCTAGAGATGAGCTGCTGTGTTATGTATGGGTGTCTCCTAGAGATGAGCTGCTGTGTTATGTATGGGTGTCTCCTAGAGATGAGCTGCTGTGTTATGTATGGGGGTCTCCTAGAGATGAGCTGCTGTGTTATGTATGGGTGTCTCCTAGAGATGAGCTGCTGTGTTATGTATGGTGTCTCCTAGAGATGAGCTGCTGTGTTATGTATGGGTGTCTCCTAGAGATGAGCTGCTGTGTTATGTATGGGTGTCTCCTAGAGATGAGCTGCTGTGTTATGTATGGGGGTCTCCTAGAGATGAGCTGCTGTGTTATGTATGGGTGTCTCCTAGAGATGAGCTGTGTCTGGTAGGGCCAGCAAGGAATCATAGCAAGGAAACAAAACAAGTTTCTTAGGAGAACTGCCCTGTTTTCAACGCTGTAGCTCACAGCATTTTACATAGAGCAGGTTTTTAAAGGACCAAGGAGATTGGTCTGCTTCGTGTTTTAATTTTTGCCATGGAAAAACTCAGGAAGGTAACTCTGGTTAAACTACTGGTATCGTCACAGCCCTGGTGTCTGGGTGACTGTGTTAGGGCCAGTGTGGTGTGACGCCACTGACAGCGCCCCTAAAGAAGATGAATCTGGGTAGCAGAAGGGGCTGAGGGGGCCATGTGCGGGGTGACACAGCAGGCCAGCATGGAGGCGTGAGGCAGCCAGTAACATCATCCTATCGCCACCCCCAGTTTCCCCCGACTACCCGCTCACATCCCCCTCTGATGACA
The DNA here is from genome assembly GCF_002910315.2 of Salvelinus sp. IW2-2015. Taxonomy (NCBI): domain Eukaryota; kingdom Metazoa; phylum Chordata; class Actinopteri; order Salmoniformes; family Salmonidae; genus Salvelinus; species Salvelinus sp. IW2-2015. The sequence continues at coordinate 3,225 of NW_019945287.1, forward strand.
TGACAGATACAGCCCTGTCACCCTACACACCAGGGACAGGACACTGGCGGGACAGAGAGGGAGAAGGAGAGCGAATGAAGGTACAGGGAGAGGAGGGAGAGATATACAGAGTAAACAACCAAGATTAGACAATACATGTTTAATAAATATATGTGTATATGTATATATATATATATGTATGTATATTTTTTATATGTATACATTTTGCATTCGTTCTCATTCAGCTAACATCTCATGCAGATTGGATGCCTCATTCTAAATGTGTGCACATCTTCAGTCCTAACCCCGTAGCTGATGTAGCCTCGGCCAGGGTTTCTATCTGGTGGATTATGGAGCTTCAGTGACTGGAACACTGGAACGCTTGGGTCCGAGGTTGCCCTTGGATACCTGTGATCTGCACACGCTCCTGTCTGTTGGCAGAATAACTGATATCTCTTTGGGGAGCCCTTCTTTCCTGCCCTGGAGGAGACAGTTGCGGGTATTGATTTGGTCGGTGGGCTGTGAATTCTCCTGGGAGCTAATAAAAATAATGACAACAAGATGATCAAAGGCCCAACCTTCTGGTCTACATATGAACACGTGTGTGCTAAAGATAATAGATAGAGAGCTGCTTCTTGTGTGGTCACTGTGTGGGGAGATATGATGCTACTAGTATAGCCTCCTCTATCCATGGCAGTGAGAGAGGAGAAGGACACACACACACATGCACACACACATGCAGTTAAACAGGTGTTTATAGTCAGGCTTTGGCCAAACAGCGATAACATTCTGGCTCCAAAATGAAAATGTCAAAACTTCTCATAACAAATGGCAGTGTGTTGGAGGTTTTTATGTGTCAATGTGTTTTCTGGGATTTGGTTTAATGATTTGGTTTATGACTTCTTGGCAGTCAATAGATGTTTTGCTAACAAATCTATGTTGAAGAAAGGCCCTGCTAGATCTGAGCCACAGGAAAAAGACACAGAGGTATTCAGACCACTACAACAGCATCTAAGGACTGTTCCCAATCTTGGTCAAGCCCCTTGAGTAAAAACACAAAAGAGGAGGCAGTGGGTGCAGTCATCCCTCATATCATCCCCTCCCTCTCCTCTGTGCTTCTTTGTTTGCTCCCTGGTCTGTGCTTTAGTTGAGGACTGGATGCCTGGCTGCTCGGCCCAGCGCGCCACAGTGGTGGTGTTATTGCCGAGCAGGGAAAAGACAGCCATTTGATTGGAAGGTGTGCCCTGAGACGCTGTGAAGTGCACTCACCTCAGCTCAGAGAGCACTTCATTGCACAGCACCAATGATCACATTAAGAGGGCAACAGAAAGCCCATTTACTGTAAAAGGAGTGAGAAGGGGGAACCAATAGGAAGCAGCAAATTGACTTTCTCTCCTGTGAGTCAGGACGCCGGCAGCTGATATGCCTAGTGTCTGATGGGAAGATGCATAGCCTTTCACTTCCTCTCTGTCTCTGGGTCAGCTGTGGCGGGGGATCACATAGGAGGAGGGAGCCAGGGACAGTGATGCTAGGGGACATCACTGGTGTTGTGGTGTGTTGTGTGTGTGTTGTGTGTGTACGCGCATGCGCTGTGTGTGTGTGCCTGTTGTGGTGTGTGTGTGTGTTGGTGTTTGTGTGTGTGTGTGTGTGTGTGTGTGTGTGTGTGTGTGTGTGTGTTCACTGGGGTTACTCAGCTGTGTCAGATGGCATCATTTCACAGGTGTTAAATGTTTAGCAATTTTCCTATCAACCGTTTCATTTACATGTAGATGGATGGATTCATTGCGGTAGCATCAGTTTTACTACTGTATGAATATATATTAGCATAGCCATCCTCTGCTGGACAGGAAGGTCAGTCTGACCAGTCACATTTGCCACTCTCTCCTTCCATCTACACAGCTCTGGTTTGCCTGGCAGGAAAAGGACAATTGTGGATGCATCTGCTGTGTAAATTTCCACAGGAAACAGGAGAGCAGATGGAGACTGAAGGTTTAAGTAATTAGAAGGCAGTAGATTGGAAAACAAATTGGATTAAAATAAATTAGACTGAATCGAGTCACGGCAGATTCGGCATCGCGCCTGGGCGTTGGTTTGGGTGTAGAGCTACTGTGGACCCAGTGGATTGTGGGGGAAGCAGATGCTCCAATGAGATCGGAATGAATGTGTCGTTGACACTCCATCTGGGGGAGAGGGTCCCCAAGTCCTTATCTCAACCCTCCATTTATCTATGTCATCATGTTAATTAGTACTGCATTCGTTAACTCACTTAGCACCACAATACTAACCTGAACCCGTACCCCCCAACACTGTCAGAGACACTGGCTGCAAGGCTCGTCTGAATTTGTGCTTACCTTCCCGAATACTGCCAATGGAGGAAGAGGTGGGAAAAGCAAGCGAACGAGGGGCAGGGGAGAGTAGTTCCGTTATTGAATAGAAAAAGCAAATGGCTGGCATGGATTTTCTCATTTCAGAACCAATAGCAGATGTATAGTGAAGCAGCTACACAAAGCCATGGAGATTAGATCAATGGAAGATGGACACCAGGAGCTGATTGTGCCTCCCTACCCCCTCCCCTACAAGACCCTGTCTGTGGCCCCACTTAGGCCCTGGACACCAGGCCTGATCGCTAATCAATGTCAGGGAAATGGAGGGAATTAGCCCAAATTAGGTGTAGAGAGGAACAGACAACGGCCCTGTTCTGGGGTCAATACACCACTGTCTGAACTGCCTGACCCCTGCTAAGAGGAACACACAGGTGTTTGAAGTGTTTTATTGCTGACTGGTAGGTTTCTCTCTCAGTGTGTCTTTGTAACAGTGGACCAGGCTGGGGTACAGTGTGTCCTTGTAGGTAACAGTGGATCAGGCTGGGGTACAGTGTGTCCTTGTAGGTAGCAGTGGGTCCGGCTGGGGTACAGTGTGTCCTTGTAGGTAGCAGTGGATCCGGCTGGGGTACAGTGTGTCCTTGTAGGTAGCAGTGGATCAGGCTGGGGTACAGTGTGTCCTTGTAGGTAACAGTGGACCAGACGTGGGGTATAGCAGGTGTGTCCTTGTAAGGTAACGAGTGGATCAGGCTGGGGGTAGAGTTGTGGCTTGTAGGTAGGCAGTGGATCCGGGGCGCGTGTTTTGTGGGGGGGGTTGTGTACAAAAAAAAAAAAAAAAGTGTGTCCTTGGTAGGCTAGCAGTGGATCAGGCTGGGGTCACAGTGTGTCCTTGTAGGTAAGCAGTGGATCGCGGCTGGGGTAGCGCAGTGTGTTCCTTGTAGGTAGCAGTGGATCCGGCTGGGTACAGTTGGTGTCCTTGTTAGGTAACAGTGGACCAGGCTGGGGTACAGTCTGTTAGATCAGCTCTAGTGCTATTAGATTAAGAGGTAGTCGGTTCTTAGGGATACAGGTTACTTGGCTCTTATTCTTTCAGGTCTGAAGGGGCTAACGTGGGGTACCTCCTTTTGTTGTATAGGAGGCTGTAGTTGTTCGCCTGCTTGCGCATTTCCAGTATCTCTCGGCGTCTACATGAGTCTCGCTCTCGTGCCGTTCGCGTGCTTCGTCGGCTCGTCCCTCAGTCGGGCATCTCTCGGCCTTGGCGTCGTACTGCTCGCTGCTCTCTTCGCTTCCTTGCGCTCACAGTGGATCTTCTCCTCAGGCTGGGGTTCTATTCCGCTCGTTGCTCCCTCTCTGCTCTCCTCTGGTAGCTCCGCTCGCTTCCTCTCCTCCGGCTGCTCGCGGCCGTTATTGCCAGTGTCCGTGCCCTTTCCGTACGCGTTCAGCGCACGTTCCTCGGTCCAGTGCATACCTGTGGGCCGTTCACGCTTCGTTTGCTCCGTTCGTCTATCGCTGCTCCTGTACGCTCAGTGGACTCGCACCGTATCTTCGTTTCGGGGTTCAGTGTGTCTTGGTAGGCTACGTTCCTCTGTTGTTCCCCCTACTGCTAGTTGCGGGTCCCTCGTTTTTACCGTGTTGTTCTTTTCCCGTTTTCCTCCTGTTACGGCGTGGCTCTCAGTTGTTGTACACGTTCATGGAGTCCTGGGGGGTACAAGGGTGTGTGGTGGGTCCGTTGTAGGTGTGGGGTTGGGGTTAGGTTGTTGACGCGGGAGTGAACATGAGGAGGGTACAGGGGCAGTGGTGTGGTGTTGGTCACGGTGTAGGCTGCAGCCCGTGAGCTGACACGCATCGACGCGTGTCAGTGTCGCTCGCTACGCTCAGAGTACAGGTCTTTGGTACGCAAGATCGGTAGTACTATAAGACGCTAGGGTGTTAACAGTAGTAGTGTCTATTGTATTGCATAGGTGGCGGAGGTTCGCTAGCGCATACCATGGGGTTCTCCACGTGTGGTCCTTGTACATCGGGTAGCAGGTGAAGGGGAGTTGGTGGGCTAGGGAGTCGTGGGAGGGAGTGCAAGAGGTGGGAGGGTGTGGTGCAAGAGGGTATAAGGGGAGTGGATCTCAGAAGCTACATGGGAGGTAAGCGGTGTGGTGGGCGTAGGTTTGAGGGGCCTATAGTAGAGCGAGAAGGTTGGGTCCGGGAGGGGTGAGGGAGGATTTCACAATCCAGTGTGTCCGCTGAAAGTACATCGTGACTTATGGAAGCCGAGGGATTAAATGGTGTGCTAGATGCGATTTGGCAGCCATCGGTAGGGGGATGCAATACGGTAGGGGTGATGGAGAGTGTCCGTGAGTTAACCCTAGTCAGCACGGTAAGTGGGTTGGGATACAGTAGGCCCCTTCTATGTGGTTGGGTATTCTCACGGTTACAGGAAGCCCCAAATCACCCCTCCTCCCCAGGCCGCGCATGAACCTCTGTAGTTGAGAGCAGGGAAGACTTGGCTGGACTTAAGTTACTCCGTGTGCCGAGCAATTGAGGAGAAAGCCTGGACCTCCATCATCTGTCCCATGTTATACAATATTGCATGTAATACAACACTCTATCTTGGGGGTGGTCATAGGTTTTAACTAGAGTCAATTGCTGCTGTCACACTTGGTATGTGTCAACTCGAGTGTGGGGGCCGTCTCTCGGTAGAGCAAAGCTCCTGGGGGAGGGCTCCAAGGCCACGCGCAGGAAGGAAGCGAAGGGAAGCAGCAGGAGGAGGGGGTCGCGTGTGGCAGATATAGGGGCCTAGCTCCGGTCACTGAGTGAACCGGTGAATTCTCGAGCTACGCAACCGGGTAATATCAGCGTGTCTCACTAGGACAACCAAAACAACAACCGGCCCAGGGGAAAGGGGCCAGGACACAGATTAACCACAGGTACCATGGCACGTCTCCGTACCACAGCGCATTACACAACCTACACCCACTGGGTTCAAGCCCACTCCCCTAGAGACCAGGCCACTGTTGGAGCCGCACTCGTCCCGTCTTAAATCTTGCATCACTGGCAAAAAAACAGCCACATCCTTCAAATACTCTCGCATAGACTAACATTCAAGTAATATCTAAACGTGCTGTCGCTAAGTGGTGCATTTCTAGTACCTCAGCAATTGTGTTTCTACTATCTGACTGGGAGGCGCATCGGTAAGTCGGATTTAACTATTTACATTGTCCTTTGCACTTTTTTTAGTATGATTGCACATAGCAGTATCATTTTGTTTGGCCCGCAAGAAGTACAGGTTTCCTAGAGGTAGTTGTAGGATGGGGGCTGGTTGGATACGCAGAAGTTTTAGGAATGCCAGAGTGAGGAACTAACAGTTGCATAAAAGTACAGTATTTAGTTGGTTGGATTGATCAAGAGCAGGAGGAGGAGGCCCATGTTTTTCAGGTTAGATGGGCCTCTCTCCAGTCGTAGCTCTTTGAACGACATTGTGTGCACCCCGGTTTGGGTGGTTGGAGTCAAAACTACTTGTTGGTGTGAGCGTTTTTGCAGGGCCTCAGTGGATTCAAATGTGGCCTCTGACGTCTTATCTGCAGGGGTAGTTTAGATACTTGGTCACAGAGGAGAACAACATGGCAGCTTGCCCCAGCACGTCCCCCTCCGGGTTGCTGGGGGCAGCATTATCAAAGTTGGTTTTCAGACGTCACAGCCCTGGCCCTAGTGTAGACTCACAGCCTCTGGCGCGAGTGTCAAATGATGTAATAAGAGGTTCCAGCCAGAGTTCCCACCGAGCCGAGCCCAGCTTCCCATAGGTCCCTGTTGCTCATCGATCACCATATCACAGCGCACCTCTGGACCTGGCACAAGTGTGTCGTCCAGCAGTACTCTGTTATTCGCTGCCCCTTAGGCCTGGAGTGCTCGTACGAGGACAACGCTCTCGAACAGACGCTAGGCAGGGGAGGTCATGATTTTAAGACTCACATTAGACCAAATAGTGCCGGAATTGAGACAGCTATGAGTTAAGCGACTCACAGATTGACGTTCTCTGAGACCGCAAGATAGAGTTTATAGACTTACAACAAGCGCTAGGTTTATCTAGTGCGTTACGCAAAACTTACATAGCCCCTGGCAAAACCAGTGCGTGCTAGTATTGCGTTCGATGGAGACGTAACATGGCGCCGTGGGCTAGCAGTGTTAGAAACTAAACATAATGTATATACCGGAACAAGGGACGGGTTAACGATGTAAGGGTAATGTTGTGGTCGACACTCGCTTACAGGCCGATTATACCTACAGGAGCGATCCAGTAGTGGATCGCTGTGGACCGACGAGTGAGGGCGTCTTCTGTGAGAGCAGGAGGCTCCCGTCCATGGGAACCCTACTTAGACTCAGGTTGGGTTGCATCATCTTCAAGTGGTAAGGCTGCACTCTCTGGTTAGCAGCAAGCAGCCTGCCGGGTCAGTGTCTTACAGCACAGCAGCCAAGCAGCAGCACACGTCACAGCACGCACAGCCCCACCGCGACAGGCTAGCGCATACGTCAAACGGTCCCATTGGGAGATTTCATCTGATGGTTGGTTGCCATCCATCCTCCGACCACACTACCGTTGCGTAAGCTCTGCACTGGACATCATCGCAGCTGTCATGTAGTGCTGACAGCTTGGAACAACGTCAACTCAAAGCCCCCTTTGGCCAGGATCCCGGTCACTAAACGCCTCGATAGGACCGTCACAATACGCCCATGATCCACCCCGTCTCCTGGGCCTAGAACGTCTATTCATATCCCACACATTGATGGTCTACTCCACTCAAAATACAAAATTCTGTGTAAATCCATCTTTTCAAATATATGCCAACAGAAACAATGAAGGCACGCAGATCCACACCTTGCTCTTAGAAAGTAGAATCTCAACCGCGCCTCTTAGCTTGGGTTTAATGCAAGGCTATGACATAGAGATTTCTCCAGCTCTCTTCAGTCACTACAGCAAACACGCGCACCAGAGTGACATAACAACTCAGCATGATCCATGTAATTAGAACGGAGTCTAATTCGTGGTCTATGTAAAGGGTACGTCTGGTTTTCCCCCCTGGTCGTCTCGCGCAATGTTCTTAGTTGCAGGACAAACACCAAAGTGCAGATTATCCGTGTGGGTCGCAAAGAACAAATTGTATTCTGGTCCTGAAATGTAATGAACGCATTATTTTAGAATGTTTGGTTGCCAGAAACCACAATGCCACAACAAGAACAATGTTTCATGGTCTCTTGGTCCTGTTCTGAGGCTTTAAACGTAAACCGCCGTGTCATTCCTTCTGGAGAGGCAAGGGACAAACAGCCTCTGTCTGCTATTTTCCACTCACGTAGCGGTTGGTCACGCGCACAAATCCTTCTACCGCCAGTACAAAATACGTGAGCAGAAAAAAATTGGAGAGCAACTTAAGAACCTTTAAGAGGCACGACTCGACCGGAAAAATAAACTAAATGAGTCCATGTAGTTAAGTTGGTTGACTCACATGCTACTCTCCCAAGGAGTTGCATTGCGACTGGACGGCTTCCTCTCCCAGGTAGTTGGCGGGCGACGCGACGTAGCGGAGCCTCATTCCGGTCTTTGGATGCGGTCGTCCGTGGGACGATACGAAGGGAAGAAAGAGGGGAGCCACTGGGCGTCAAGCATGCGGTGAAGCACACCGTGGGTCCATTCTTTAGTCCGTTTCACGGCTTCCCCGTCTCTTTCGTTACGCCCACTCCCACCGTGGGGCTGGGCCGCCGCCCTGCGCCTGCTTTGGCAGTGAGGGGTGGCCCGGCTCCCCCTTCTGGACAAGGAGATCATGGTCGCTTTGAGAGGGGTGCTCCACTGATCCGGCGGGTGGGGAGTCACGTTCGCTGGCGGCACGACGGCGTGGCCGGATGCCCTGGGGAAGACGAAGCAGAAGAAAAAGGCAACGGTCCGAGGAAACGAACATGAAAAGTTAGATGAGGCACCGCAAGCATAAACAGTAAGCTCATGCTTTTAACAGTCTCACTGTTCCCTATTCGGAATGACACTAGATTTCTCGTTCTTCAGTCTAGCATTCTCCAGTCTCGTCAGTATAGAATCCACCTTACGCCACGCGCCCAGGAAGATGACACTATTGGAAGGTGACACCTTATTGGAGTCAGTCGTCAACTAGTAGTAGCGCTATAGATTTTCTGCTTGTTCTCGTCTTTCCCACCGGTCAATCAAGGGTGATCGGAGGACGGTGCTCTCAACCACCAGTCGCTACCACCAGTCCAACACCAGCCATCTGCTCTCACTACCGATAGCATTTGAGTCGCTATTGGGTTAAAGTTGGATCACCAGAGTGAACAGAGTATGGGCGGCGGCGGAGACAGTATAGTAGACATCTAACATGCAGCCACACCCGAGAGGCAGCCACACACAGCCTAGGACCTACACCACACAACACACAGCATACCGTCGCCACACACACACACACACACACACACACACACAACACACAGACAGACACACACACCACTGCACGACAAGCCCACACACAGCACACAGCACACACAAAGAACACAACCCATCAGCCGCCGTATTACATCACAGCAAAAACACAGACATTCCACAAAGCGCCGGAGAGAAGAGGGGGCATTGGTCGGACAACAGGCCACAAACAAACAGTATTCTGTCCAGCCCCCGTCCCACTGTCAAGAGGGTGCTTGTCTCTGTGTAATGGTGATGTTCCGTAGGCTGGGTCGTGGGGCCAGGGCCAGGGGCTGGACGCAAGTCTGGGGTCTGGGCGCAGGTCTTGGGCTCTGTGTTGGTCTGGGGTCTCGGGGCCCAGGGCTTTGGGTCTGGGTGCTGGGTTCTGAGGCCAGGGCTTGGGTGCTGGGGCAGGTCTGAGGCCGTAGGGCCTCGGGGTCTGGGGCCCCATGACCTGGGCTGGGTTGGGTCTGGCGCCAGCACCCGTACCCCAGACCAGCCTTTGGCCCCAGAC
>NW_019945287.1:12508-28200 GCF_002910315.2 Salvelinus sp. IW2-2015
CTGGGGTACAGTGTGTCCTTGTAGGTAGCAGTGGATCAGGCTGGGGTACAGTGTGTCCTTGTAGGTAGCAGTGGACCAGGCTGAGGTACAGTGTGTCCCTGTAGGTAGCAGTGGACCAGACTGAGGTTCAGTGTGTCCTTGTAGGTAGCAGTGGACCAGACTGGGGTACAGTGTGTCCTTGTAGGTAGCAGTGGACCAGACTGGGGTTCAGTGTGTCCTTGTAGGTAGCAGTGGATCCGGCTGGGGTACAGTGTGTCCTTGTAGATAACAGTGGATCAGGCTGGGGTACAGTGTGTCCTTGTAGGTAGCAGTGGACCAGGCTGAGGTACAGTGTGTCCCTGTAGCAGAGGACAGGGCTGGGGTACAGTGTGTCCCTGTAGCAGAGGACAGGGCTGGGGTACAGTGTGTTCCCCTACCCCCAGGGAACAAGGTGGAACAGGGAATGGAACATGTGCCCACCCAGATTAACAAAGAGCAAAACATCTACTGATGTGCTGTTACTACTGTATGTCTAACTGCAGTTAGCCCTGACACAGGCAGGCAGGCAGGCAGGAAGGAAGGAAGGGAAGCACAAAGGGCTGTGTGGACAGTACACTGCTCCTCTATACAGTACCTCACTGACTCACACCTACACTACTGCCCCCAGGGAAGGGCACAGCCTTGTACCCACACACACCTGACACTGCAGTCTTAAACTGCACACTGCCAAACACCATCCTTTCTGCTACACCAAGACTATTAACTGCAGTGTATTGCCTTATATATTTCATTGACTGGGAGGTGGCTGATAACTATACATCCTGCATTTATTGATCAACATTTTGCTGCCAGCAAGAATAGAGTTTTAGATGGGGGTATTGGATAGGATTCGGAAGGCAGAGGACAATACAAAGTAAATATTTGGCAGAGTAAAGCCCTGTTCGTTATGCTCCAGGCCTGCATGTGTGACGGTTTGGTGGTGGATCAAACTCTTTTGTCTGGAGCTTTTGCAGGGCCTCAGTGATGCAAATGTGGCCTCTGACGTCTTATCTGCAGGGTTTAGACTTGGTCACAGAGAGACACACATGGCACTGAGACTGGGCTGGGGCAGCATTATCAAAGTGGCCAGACTCACAGCCCTGGCCCAGTGTTAGACTCACAGCCCTGGCCCAGTGTTAGACTCACAGCCCTGGCCCAGTGTTAGACTCACAGCCGCTGGCGCCATGTTGACTCACAGCCCTGGCCCAGTGTTAGACTCACAGCCCTGGCCCAGTGTTAGACTCACAGCCCTGGCCCAGTGTTAGACTCACAGCCTGGCCCAGTGTTAGACTCACAGCCTGGCTCCACGTGTTAGACTCACAGCCTCTCGCGCCCAGTGTTAGACTCACAGCCCTGGCCCAGTGTTAGACCACAATAAAGGAACAGCCATGTTCTAACCTCAGGGAAATAGCATTTTAACAGACCCAGCCCTGCCCCAGACACAGACCCAGACACCAGCCTGCCTCAGACCCAGACCAGACCCAGCCTGGCCTCAGACCCAGCCCTGCCCCAGACCCAGCCCACGGCCTCAGACCAGCCTGCCCAGACCCAGCCCTGGCCCCAGACCACCCTGGCCCCAGACCCAGCCCTGGCCCCAGACCCAGCCCTGGCCCAGACCCAGACCCGACCCAGCCCTGGCCCCAGACCCAGCCCTGGCCCCAGACCCAGCCCTGGCCCCAGACCAGACCCAGACCCAGACCCAGCCTTGGCGCCCAGACCCAGCCTGGCCCAGACCCAGACCCAGCCCGGCCCCAGACCCAGCCCTGGCTCAGACCTGCCCCAGACCCAGCCCCTGGCCCAGACCCAGCCCAGACCCAGCCCTGGCCCCAGACCACCCAGACCCGACTGGCCCCAGACCCACCAGCCCTGGCCCTGGCCCCAGACCAGCCTACGGAACAGTCACATTACACAGAGACAGACCTTGACAGTGGGGGACAGATATACTTTTGTTTGTGGCTGTGTCCACAATGCCCCCTTCTTCTCCCCTTGTGAAGTGTGTTTTTTGTGTATGTATGTGTGTGTGTGTGTGTGTGTGTGTGTGTGTGTGTGTGTGTGTGTGTGTGTGTTGTGTGTGTGTGGTGTGTGTGTGTGTGTGTGTGTGTGTGTGTGTGTGTGTGTGTGTGTGTGTGTGTGTGTGTGTGTGTGTGTGTGTGCTGATGTTCAGATGTATACTGTCTCCGCGCCGCCATACTCTGTTCACTCTTGGGTCCAATTACCCAATAGGCCTAAATGTATGGTAGTGAGGAGCAGATGGCTGGTTTGGACTGGTGGTTAGACTGGTGGTGGAGCACTGTCCTCCTATCACCTGATGAGGTGGAAAGACAGAACAAGCAGAAAATCTATAGCTATACTAGTTGAATGGATACAATAGGCCACCTTCAATAGTCTCTTCCTGCCTTAAGTGTATGTTTATGAGAGATTGAGAATGCTAGAATGAAGAAATCTATTTAGGAAAACATGAGATGTTAAAGCATATTATGTTTTGCTTTGCCTCAATCTACTGTTCATTTGTTCCTCACGAACCTTCTTCTCTTCTCTTCCCAGGATCCCGTCTGCGCCAGGAGGACTCCCCACCCCGGATCGTGGAGCACCCCTCTGACTTGATCGTGTCCAAAGGGGAGCCGGCCACMCTCAACTGCAARGCAGAGGGGCGGCCCAGCCCCACGGTGGAGTGGTACAAGGACGGGGAGCGGGTGGAAACGGACAAAGATGACCCACGGTCTCACCGCATGCTGCTGCCCAGTGGCTCCCTCTTCTTCCTACGTATCGTCCACGGACGACGCTCCAAACCGGATGAGGGCTCCTACGTCTGCGTCGCCCGCAACTACCTGGGAGAAGCCGTCAGTCGCAATGCATCCTTGGAAGTAGCATGTGAGTCAACAATTAACTACATGACATTTAGTTATTTTTCTCAGTCGTCCTCTTAGGTTCTTTAAGTTGCTCTCCATGTTTTTATGGGTAGAATGATTTTCCTTACCAACCTTACTGATGGAAAAAGCAGACAGAGGTTGTTTGTCCCTTGCTCTCCAGAAGGAATGACAGGGTTTACGTTTAAAGCCTCAAGACAGACCGAGACATGAAACATTGTCTTGTTGTTGGGCATTGTGGTTTTCTGCCAACATTAAATAATGCTATTATTTCAGAAGAATACAATTTGTCTTTGCGAACTACAGGAAATTGCACTTTGTTTGTTCTGAAAATAAATTCAAACCAGGGGGGAATCAGAGTACCTTTAATAGAACGAATAGACTCTGTAATTACATGACATGCTAGTGTTTATTTCATCTTCCTGTTTCTGAGTGACTGAAAGAGCTGGAGAAATCCTCTATGTCATAGCCTGCATTAAACCCAAGCTAAGAGCGGGTGAGGTCTACTTTCAAGAGAATGTTTGATCTGTGCCTTCATTGTTTTTTGGCATATATTTTGAAAAGATGATTACACAGAATTGTGTTGTATTTTGAGTGAGTAGACATAATTGTGGGGATATGATAGACGTTCTAGCCCAGGAGAGGGATCATGGCGTTTGAGGTCTATGAGGGTTAGTGAGGGATCCTGGCAGGGCTTTGAGTTGGACTTGTCCAACTGTCAGACTACAGGAAGCTGGATGATGTCAGGGCAGAGCTATCGCAGAGGATAGTGGGTCGGAGGGTGGAGCAACAACCACAGATGAAATCTCCCAATGGACGTTTGATATGGGCTGCCTGTGCTGTGCTGTGCTGTGCTGTGCTGTGCTGTGCTGTGCTGTGCTGTAAGACACTGACCGGCAGGCTGCTGCTGCTAACCCAAAGATCAGCTTACCTTTGAAGATGAGCACCCAACTGAGTCTAAGTAGGGTTCCCATGGAGGAGCTCCTGTCTCACAGAGACCCTCAGGGTCCACACACCCTCTGGGCTCTGTGGAAGGTTACAGGGCCCACGGTTCCTTACGTTAACTCTCTGGAATATTTATGTTTGTTCTGCACCATGCCTTTATACACACAGAGGCCTGCGTTTTAGGTATTAGTTTTGTGAATACCTGCGTTTTAGGTATTAGTTTTGTGAATACCTGCGTTTTAGTTATTCATTTTGTGATTTTAATTTGACCCCTTCTTCCACTTGCTGTGCATAGGGCAGGAAAGAGTGAGTTGGGCTGCCAGGTTTCAGGTCATTAGTAGTGAAACAGTATTGGACTGGGGCCGTAGGGGAATTGGCTGGACTGACCGGCAGCTTAAGTGAGAGGAGCCTTTCATGAAGTCTGCTCCCCCAGTTGATCAATACACAACGCTTTTTATGCATTGTTATGGACATAATGGCCGTCCATCTTGGAACTGGGAAATGATGATACATAAAGGAAATGAATAGTTAAATCAGCTTATGTGGATGACAATTGTGTATGGATTCCTTGGATGTATGGATGTTATCATGGGATTTTGTGTGTCTGTGAGGAATATGGACTGGGAGCTGGGGGCTCCAACATGCCTTTTCTGGGGTGGTTGACCAGTGGTGGTAGCTGTGGGGATGATGGACTGTGAGAATCGCGGGGTTGTTGTTTTGGTTGGTTGCCTGAGCCAACCGGTTGCCTCTGATCCTGTCCCTGCCCCTCCCATTGGCCCCTCCCCCGACCCCTCCCCCAGGCTTCCCAGAAGCCCCCAGGTGCTACCAGTGTGACAGCAGCTTGATCTATTGATCGATGTAAGATGAAAAATGACAATGATGGAGTCCAGGCTTTCTCCATTCTCTGGATGGTAACTAGAGCCAGGTCTTATAGGAGGAGGAGGGGGCTGAGAGGTGATTTGGGGGTCTACTAAATCCAATAGAAGGGGCTTACAGTAGTGATTAGGGTTATCAGCACCTTCCATCCCTACTATGCTTCTAACCTTGCTGCCAATCGCATTAGCACACATTTAATCCATGTCAAATCAGATGTGTTTTATATGTGATCCCCCCCCCACCCACCTCCCCCTTAGACCCACCTCTGCCCCCCTCTTCCCCTGTATTGAACCTACCTCTGCCCCCCTCCCCCCTCTCTCTCCCACCTCTACCCACCTCTCTCACGAGTGGTTGAGCAGGACCCCGGTGAGATAATTGAATTGCAGCTCTGAAACAGATTGAAGACCGTGTCTGCTGGGTCGAGGAGCACTGCTGAGCTCTGGACACCACACTGCGCTCTGTTCACTCAACACCACCACCACCAACTGCTGCATTAGAGGGAAGAGAGGGAAGGAGGGAGGAGAGGAAAAAAGGGAAGAGGGGGAAGAGAGGGAAGAGGGGAGGAGAGGAAGGGAGAGAGGGAGTGACCCACATTCAAAAGACACTAATATGAACCCCACCGATCAATAACACTAATATGACCCCATACCCATATACACTAATATGACCCCACCATCATACACTAATATGAACCCTACCATCAAATAGACACTAAATATCGCACCCCACCATCAACTACACTAATATGACCCAGCCACCATCCAAGTAGACACTAATATGACCGAACCACCATCAATATACCAAAGGCTAATATGACCCACGATCAACACTTAATGTGGACCCCGCCATCAAATACACTAATCATACCCAAGGGAATGGAACCCTCAATGTACACTCGTCACATATGACCCACCATCAATAGACACTCACACTGACCCCACGCAATCGCATTAAATAACTAATATGAAACACACCATCGAAAGCAAATACAACCATTCTAAATATTGCATCAGTGCTAGTTTAAGCTACTGTTGTCTCACATACCTAAGTACCACTAATATGACCTCCACCATCGAATACCATCTAATATGACCTCACAAGCATCAATAACACACTAATATTTGCCCACCCCATCTCAGTAGACCACTCTAATAAGCCACCATCAGAAACAGCACTATCGTGACCCAACCATCAAAATAGGACACTAATCGATTGACCCCACCATCATGAGATCACTAATACTAGGGACCCACCATCAATACACAGCTAAATATGAACCCGACCATCAATACAACGCAATGTAATGACACCACCATCATAGAACACTAATCTGGACCCCACCATCAGATACAAAACTACATGATGACCGGGGCACCATCAATGACCTAATTACTGACCACCATCAATGAGAGCTAATATGACCAACCGATCAATACACTAATATAGCCCACCACCATCATAACACTAAATATACCCACCATCAATACACTAATATGCCCCAACCATCAATAGACACTAATAGTGACCGCGAACCAGATCTGAGAGATAAGTACACGTCAATTATGCACGCTACACTCAATACACTATCATGCTGGACCCCCCTGACCACTATACCAACAGTAACAACTAATATGACCCATACTCAATAGGACACTGAATTATGCAAACCTGACCCACCATCACAACATACCACCATATGACCCACATCAATACACTATATGAACCCACATCAACTTACCACTAATAGACCCCACTCATCTCGCACATTTAACACGTATATATGGAACCCAACCCATCACTAGACACTAATATGAATGGCGAAAGGGCATCAGCCAATTAGGAGATAACCTACACAAAATCGACTCACCTGACAGACCCACATCAATACCTAATATGGACCACCTATCATACACTAATATGACCGCCAACCAGCAATACACTAATATGACGCAGTCCTATTTTCAGAATACACTAATACCTGTACTCGGCCAGCGCACTCCAAATACAACATCACATTATGGACACCACAATCCATCAGCACCACATTATCTATTGACTCTAGCCTACTCACAATAGACACTAATATGACCCCAACCACTAATCTAAATACACTGCACTGATGTATAGGACTCTGGCCCACCATCCATATACTCTAATAAATAATGGATACTTCATCTGCACATTGTGGACGGTGGTTGATAATATAGGAACCAACTAATACTGCTGCAACTCCTTACTCTGATTCCAAAAGGACACTAATATTATTTGTGCTGCTCTCCACGCATTGCGATACAGTTTTCGATGGAGAGGTGGAATATCCGCCAGACATTACAATGAAGCATTCCGCGTAGATTGTCGAAGAGGAACCACATACAAATTAAGAAAACTAATATAGAGCTAAATCACTTTAGAGAACGTCGTAAAATTGAGACACTGTTTATACTGTATGAATCGCCATACCCGATTCAACATAACAGCTAGCCTGGTGTTGTGACACGCGTCCATATCAAGTGCTAATAGTCCGCGACACATTCCAAATAAACTTCTTTTTAAGTATTCTGGGAGCCCATCATTCAATAACCAATCTAATTTAGTGACCCCACCATTAATTTAGAACACTTTTTGAGTTGACGCCGCATTGCTTTACAGCTACAAGTTGGACTCAGGCTGCAATGCCATCATCATAGATATAGGTTAGCACTCTTATAGATACGTTTCGATCCCATACCCTTTGCAGAAAGGAGGTATTTTAGATACTCAATTTTATGGTCACAGAGGGGACAGACACAACCATTTCAATTGAGCACATGCACTGGTTAAGATCGGGCTTTTCTGGGGCAGCGGGTTAATCAAAGTGGGCCAAGGTCAGTCTTACAGATTTATGGACCCCACCATCAAAGGACACTACACTCATGTGGACCCCAACCATGATATTACGACATTTAACTAATATGACAGCCCTGCGCCACCATATCAATAGACGCTAATAATGGACCGTGTTGACCCTCAACACGCCACTGAGCTCATGTTTTAAGGAAATCACCTAACCAGTCACTTTGACGGGCACCAAATTGCATATTTGTATAGACTCATACAATGCACTTCGGGTACGGCCCAACGCTGTACTAAGAATCAATCATCCCTCAGATTCCCTATTGGACCCGCATCCATTGGCCAATAAGGGTTGTTCTAATATGAGCACTCTCACACCAATCATAGCATGCTAATATGACCCCACCACTCATTTACGGGTCTAATTTATTGAACCCCACATTCGGAATCCAAGCTAGGTTATGTAACCGCCACTCATACAATTACGGGACACTATGGATATGACCACCATCAAATCAGGGAGACATGTCTAATAGACGCCCACATTCAATAGGACACAGTACATACTGACCCCACTATCAACTAGGGAGACTAATATGGGCACCACAATCAGAATAGCGATTTCAGTACACTATCAAACAGCCCCCCACTAGTCCAGATTTTCGTCTATTAGAATGCACACTCTTCAACAGCCATCCATAATTAGTGCGTCACCGTTATTGGACCCAAGTTGTTAGAACCTCAACTGAGACACTACTAATATAACCAAGCGCAAGTTCAATCAAGGGAGCACATGCTTATTTATGTACCCTGAACACCATCATAGGAGTAGAAACACTATATAAGCACTTCACTTACAGACCCCACTACAAATTTAGACAACGTCAACTTGGCCCTCGCACCAAGACCATCAACTTACACGAATTAGTGACCCAATGCATCAACACTAAGACCTTAATATGACAGCCCCCTACCATTGGCCAAATAGGGCCACTAATATGACAGAACGCAACGACCCATCAATATCCTAAATGACTGGGACCGCCCTGGCCACATTCCAGTAAACACAGATACTGACCCCCTGGCCTACGCACATACGAACCAATCATGACCCAGACCTGATCCTCAGACCTAAAGACATCACTGATGACCACGCCCATGCGACCCCTCACTTAATAAGTGAAACCATGCACTCATCAATTACGAGCCTAAGAATAAACCCAGACTGGCCCAGACCAGCTGGCCCCAAGACCAGCCCTGGCCTCAGACCCCGCCAGCCCACCTGGCATGACCACAGCCCTCTAATAGGCACCATGTAATATTGACCACAACGCACCACAACCTCTCAGAATATCACCACAAGTATAGCACAGAACCCGAACCGCCCAGCTTGGCCAGACCGCGACATCAATGAGTCTATGGATAGGAAACCACTCACGCACATCAATAGACAACTAATATGCACCAGCACCATCATAGGGACACTAATGGCAGACCCAGATGGACCCCGTCGGCATCAGACCTGGCATCAAGAAGCTAGAGCACTAATATGGACTCAAGATCCACTGACACAAGACCAGCTGGTCCAATCCTGGGAGCACCGAGACAGACGACCCAGAAACCTGGCCCTAAAGACCCCACATCAAGATCACCACTGAATCCATGCCGCCCTGGCCCATGGTCAACTAGACACCCTCACATATCTGGACCCCACCAATAATCACCGGAATAGTCCAATTCCACCGACGACCAACGCCACTCACTAGTATCGTAACGTGGGGAGACGAACCACGCATTATTTTGTTTGTGCGTGTGTCGCCAATGCCCCTCTTCTCCTCCCCCTTTAGTGAAATGATCAGCTAGAATATTGACTTGTCGTTCTAGATATTATCGAGTGTGTGTGTGCTTGAGATAGATGGTGATCGCTGTGTGCTCAGCATTCGAGTGTAGTAGCTTTGATTGTGGTATGGTAGCTCCGTACGCTGATTGCTCAGATAGTGTATGCTGAGCGCTTATGATGTTTTTGATGTGTAGTGTACGTCCGACTGCTGTGTATTGTGCATAGATTAGTGTGTCGGCATCGTGGATGTATTGTGGATGCTGTGTGCCTGTGTACGCTAGTTCTGTAATAGGTATGAGATCGCCTCTAAGATGGACCCCACCATCAATTTACACATGTCATATATATGGTCCTCCATCATTTGCAAAGACACGCCCTTAATTATTGACCCCCATCAATACACTAAAATATAACCCAGGGCCAGGCCCGTCCTGCATCACCCCCCCCGCCCCATCAATTTATCGGGGACACCTATATATAATTCCCGGACCCATACGATGCATATATTTCATCGTGGAGGTACGTAATAGCGGAGCACCATTCATGACAATGGCATCGGATGTTGGGACTGGTAGAGTATATGAAGGACCTGGATGGTTGGTTCACATTTGTCCTTATATTATGTCAACTCTGATCCGGACCGTGGAAGATTCAAAGCACAATTAGAACAGAAATGGAACTCCTAATAAGCTCCTCACCATTTCTAAGTTTTACAAGAAATAGGACTTTAACCAAATATAGGAGCTCTACCACCTTCACTTACGATTCTAAATTATGTAGCTCCTCTTCATGCCTCTAAGTGATGTTTATCTGAGAAGACTTGAGAATAGCTAGAAATGAAGAAATTAGTTTAGGAAAACAGTTGAGGCTTGTTAAAAAGCATATTATGTTTTGCTTTGGCCTCATCGTACTGTTCATAGTTGTTCTCACCTCCTTTTTTCCATCATTCTTAGTTACACCCATGAGATATCATCGGCGCTCTAGCCGCTCAAATAGGGAAGCACTAGAATCTAGCCCCACACCATTCAATTTATTACACCACTTTAAGGATGAACTCGTGAGCACGATCACTAGACAACACTTAATCTCTGAGACTTCTGATCGTCCGTCAAGCATGCAATTAAGCGAGGATTGATACCTTTGGACCACTCAAATCGAGAGAGGGGGCGGCCCAGCCCAGGTGAGTGGTACAGGAGGGGCGCGGGTGGAAAGAAAAGATGCCCGCACGGTCCTCACCGCATGATGCTTTCTCATTGACGGACAGCTTAATTATGAGATCGGCCATACCACCTCAATATCTATCGGGATATCATACTCGAGCTATCGTAACTACACTTAATATGGGACCCCACCATTTAATTAGACACTTAATAGATGAAGGTACCACCATCAGGATATACTTAAATATGAATACCGCGCATTCAAGATTTTGCTCTCACATATACTGGATCTGCGCTAGCCATCGAAACTACACACCTAAGAGTGTATAGAACAGCATATTGTAGATAACGAATAGCATCCTTAGAAATAGATTAGACGCATGTGAGTCAACAAATTACAACTAATTTCATCGAAATTCACTTATATTTAGTTGTACCCACCATTCAATAACTAATTTAGGACCACCATTCATACACTAATTATTTTTGTTACTCTTGCAGTCGTAACCTCATCATATTTAGGGCATTTCTTATGGGATAGTTGCTCTACCCATTTCAATATACGTATCAATTTATAATCTCTGGGTTAGACAATTTCAGAATACTTCAATTATTCGATTACCCACATTTGAATTTGGAAATAAAACACTAGAATCAAAATCGCAGAGGTTGTTACTCTTGCTCACTTATGCACTTACTCTCCAGGAGCGAATCCCAGGCGCTATATCAATGTTTCTCAAATGAGCTCTAAGTTATACGCACCGAACCATCGCAATTATAGCAAACCACTATAGATCTATTGTACGCTCTGTAGCGGATTTAATACACTAATATGACACAATCAATAGACACTAATATTGCCCACCATCATAATACACTAATTGGATGTGCGTTCTCTTCTGCCACGATTAAATAATGCTATTATTTCCAGAAGAATACAATTTTGTCTTTGCGAACTACCAGAAATTGCAGCTTTGGTTTGTTCTGAAATAAATTCAACGCAGGGGGAATCAGAGTCAATTCAATTACACTTTTAAGTATTAGATAGACACCGCTAAGAACCATCATGAATAAGGATCATTATCAATTTAGTAGCCATGCCATCAGAGTTCACTAATTCATTTATCTAGCTTTATATGAGTTGAGGACTGGACAAAAGCTGGCAGAAAATATCATTTACACTATTGGTATGCATCGTGAATCTCAAACCCATCAATTGTGCATACACAAATGAGCTGGGGAGTGAGGATCTCACATATTCCACAAGTTTAAGGACAAACTGTTTATATGATATGGTATCGCTCGCCCTTCATCTGCTTTTTATGGCAATATTACATATTCTTGAAAGATGAATTTAGGGACCACAACAGAATTTGTGTTGTTATTTTGAGTGAGTAGACATAATTGTGTGGGATATGAATTAGACGTCTAGCCCCGGAAGTTTAGGGCAAATCAGTTAGCGATGTGCAGGTCCTATCGAGGGTTACCTAAGGTGAGCGGCAGATCCTTGGCAGGGCTTTCGACCAGCACTTGGACACTTTGTCAAATACATGTCCTAGAATTCACTATCAAAGCGAAAGCCTAGGACTGAAAGTTAAAGCGCTAGAAGAGCATTGGACCTCCACAGCAGTTCATAATTGATCGCAGCATTAATACGCGAGGTGGCAGCATACACAAGGAAACAGCATGAAATTTCCACTCACCACATCCGGCCAATTTACAAATACACTAATATGGCACGCCTCTTCGATACTCGCGGATTCCAATCAGCTCCTGTGCTGGCTATGTGCTGTCAGACCATTTCGTGACCTTACATAGTGCTGTGGTGTGACACTGTGTCTTGTGATACAGACACTCCGCCACGGCAATTTTAGGACACTAATATGGCCCAGCGCCCTGCCTGTTTCTCAGTCTAACTAAACTATTGGAGAACTCAGCCCTTACTACATTTCTTGAAAGTTTATGAAGAGGCCACATAATCATCCACTCGCACGTACTAAGATAGTGCAGATATAGACCATCGTGATTAGTGAGAGATACCTGATCATATACGAAAGATACACTAATCATTGCACAGCGGTCCAACCACCATCTCGAAGCACTTAATCTAGTTGGAAGCAGCGTATCACAGAGTCCAACTAAACGCTGATTTGACTCCTACGATATAAATCTCTGGAATCATTATTAATAGTTTATCGAAGACTCTTGACACACCCAATCGCACCCTATTCTGATAACATTTCAACCGAGTGCCGTTCTATATAGTTGATACTTCCAGTCTCTATGATAGAATTAACATGCGTTCTTTTAGGTAATATTTGGACACGTTTCTGGTGCAATCACCACATCGCAGTTTTAGACTCTATTAAATATTTGGAATAGTGACTCTTTAACCAATTTGACCTACTACTTCAATTTACTTCCAACTTCGACTGATAGACCCTTAGGCGACAGGTAAACAGACGTGATAGATTGGGCTAGCACGGCTTTCAGGTCATTCTAGTAGTTGCAAAACCTGATTATGACATTCGGAACTAGCGGAGCCATTAGCTCCGCTGGGATAATTTGACCCCTGGACTGCGACCATTCGACATGGACACTAAGCTATTTAAGTGAGGGAGCCTTTTCATACGACACGTATCTGCTCACATTACGGAGCATTTATAGATATTGCACTCACACACACCGGTGCATAAGGACACTATATATATATGACGCACACTTGTCTCATGGACCTAATATGGCCCGATAAGGACACTAATGACCCACCCATATTTCCTTGAGAATGACACTTGGGAAATTTGAGGTGAGCTACATAAACAGTTGCAATTAGGGTACGAATAGTTCATTTAAATATGAAATCACGCTTATGTTGGAACTGCCATTGCATGTAGGTAAGCTGGAATTCCATTTGACTGATGTCACTGGATGATATTTTATCCAAATATAAGCATTCCTTTAATTATGACCCCACATCAAAGGACACGTAATGACCCCACTGCGATTTTGTGTGTCTATGAGGAGATTTACATATATTGACTCGTGACTAATTATGGACGAGAGACTGCGGGACCCTCACATTCAGACCTTTACATCTCTAGGGATGATGGCCTTGACACCCCATTTGCAATAGTTAGGTTGAAGTTATTTTTAGCTGCTGTGGGACCTGATACTGGATTATGTGAGTAATAATTCATGGCCGGGCACCATATGTCTATTAGGATCGTCTTTATTATTGGTCAGCGATGCACACTTGTTAAGGCGGAACCCGCGTATTGCATACTGTAATTTGCGAATGTCTCGCCCTCGCACCTCCCATTGGCGCACTTCAACAAGACACGACATTCACTAGACCATACCCCTCAAAGTTGAGACTATCTCAGAAGCCAATCAATGTTGGACCCAGATCGCTACCATTCAATTTACAAGTCGCTCTAATATTGGAACAGCAGGACCTTGATATCATCAATTTACACTGATAATTATGATAGCTAACGCCATGAAAAATAGAATTACAATGATTTTACTACTTTAATTAATGGACCCGGAACGTCCAGACAATTAGAGCTTCACTAACCATTATCTTGAACCCCCATGCGATGGCTAAACATAGAGCCACGTTGTCTTAATATTATAGCGAGGAGCGCAGAGGGCTGAGAGGTGATTTGGGGTCTACTATCAATAGAAGGGGCTTAACAGTAGTGATTGGGTTATCAGCACTTCCATCCTACTTTGCTTCTAACGCTTGGCTGCAATCGCATTTAAGCACACATTTAATCCATGTCAAATCAGGAATGTGTTTTATATGTGATTCCCACATTATTACCCTAGGATATTGACCCACCATCAATTAGACTTACTTTATTTGACCCAAAATCAATAGGGACACTAATATGAACCCCACCATCCCATCATATCAAGACCAACCTGCTGCCCCCTTTATTATGCACTCTCCCACCTGTATTCTATATAGCAACTTCACTAATCCATTCGTAGCCCATTCCATTCATCACCACCTCCAATTCTCACGGACCTCCCACATCAAATAGTAGCCTCACCTAATTATGACCCACATATCTCCATCCAATGAGGAGTCGAGGTTATATAAGAGGGACGCCCAGGACCCATTTATTCAATTTACATCTAATACCATGGTGAGGAATCAATTGACCATTACCGGATACGACATAGGCACTGAAATATATGAACGATTTGCCACTCGAATCAGAAATACACCGCGATAGGGTCTGGCACCTGGGCCAGCCATCAATACGGCCATGGATAGTGGACCACACTCTGATCCATAATGCGCACTATATGGACCCCAGGGGTCCTGGACAATCACCTAGACAACTAATTTATGGACCCCACCATCAATACACTCATAGACAGCCCCGTATTCTCATTATGACACCACTAATTATGTACCACACCACACATCATCATCAACCTCAATGACCACCATCAATTTAACTCATATGAACCCCACCATCATACACTAATATGACCCACCATCAATAGGGGACACTTAATATGGACCCCAACTCAATCCACTGGATATGACCCCGACCATCAATAGACACTACACAATATGACCCAACTAAGCTCCGACCACAGATACTCACTTGAAAAGGGTAGGGACCGCCGGGACGATCAAGACAGGGAGGTATGAGGTGGAAAACGGGAAGCACCATCGAGAGAGAAGTAAGACGAGCGGGGAATAGAGGGGAGAGTAGAACGCGACCAGGGAATGCAGTGCGAATAGAAGGGAGGATAAGAGAATGGACCAGAAGGGAGAGGAGAGGAGAGTCACAAATAGGACATAGAGATGACCCGAGAGGAGAGGAAGGGAGACCGGGAGAAGCGATAAGAGTGGGAGGGACACAGAGCGGGTGGAAGATGGATGACCAGGACAGCACAGTGAGAGAGGAGACGGATGAGGAGTAATGGGAGCGCAGGAGCACGGATGCGAAAGACACTAATAGGGGCAGACCGGAAAGCGAGCGAATACGAAGAGTAGAGGAGAGCGAACTGGTGATGATGAACCCCAGAGAGGGGGAGAAGGCGAGCCGGCGGGAAGGAGAGGGAACGCAAAGCTCCCTTCTACAATAGGAGTTAATCCATGGCACATCTCATAGACCAATAAATGCCGGC
>NW_019945287.1:28225-35725 GCF_002910315.2 Salvelinus sp. IW2-2015
CCCTGCATTATTAATATGGGCAAGATTGTCCAGACCAGTCCTTTACATGGACTGAGTTTAGCTCTCTAAACATCCTGTCACAGGGCTAAACCATACCCTATACAGTCAGAGTATTGAAGCACCTATACACACACCTGAGTCATTTCATTCATGTGTATCTCTGTGACATCATGCCTGCACACATCAGAGGACATGTTTGTTCTACTTACCCGTGTGGTATACAGGTGCTCATATACCCAAGAGCTCACCTACTTTATTCCATGGTCATTTATAACTGATGTTTGCAGTCGGGAAAGGCCTAGCGCTGTGCATTCATTTGGTCATCGCGTCCTGGTGCATATCATTGATAATGTTATCGTTGCATATTTATTGTTACATCTATTTATAGCAACTATTCATGAGAACACATTTTATATGTGCAAATCATGATGTATTTATTAGAAAACAATGAAAGTCGCCATAGAAAACTCACTTGTCTGTAGCGTCCGTCTGCCCTCCAGGAACGACAAACCTGTTGAGGACAATTGTAGAGGGATTCACCTGGATCAAAACAAGTGTGGTAAAGTAGAAGGGAGGGGAATATATAAATGTTGATCATGTCACTGTTGAAGGACCCTGATGATTTCTTTCAATTAACATACTTTGATGATTTAAGCTACTTTATGTTATGGAGAATATTAAGTGTCATTTAGATTGGGGTGATTTTTGATTGGTTAACTATTTTTGGCAATTCTAGCCTCATGACTTTGCAGTTTGTCATTTTTATTTTGAGATTTTGTCCTACCTGGATTTTTGAACTCCACAAACTGTAAATAATCCAATGGTGACTCCATACCGCTGCCCCCACTCTAATGCTTTTTAAGCCTCCAACCGCTGGGCCAACCATACACATCGCTCATATTAAATATTACCCAATGAACACACCATGCTACACTACTCATAGATAGATGAACTGGCCTTGACTTTCTTTTTGCCTATAGATAATAGATAGATAATGATACAGTACACTGGCTGTAACGGTACACCAGATTTCATTATGGCTTTTTGTTCAGTGTCTTACACTTTAGGTTATTAGCAAAAAGAGAGAAAATGCCTCCGTAAGTTGGCGCCTGCAGGGTATCTTAGCGCTCTGCTTTTGATAATCTAATGCTGCCTGACATGCTTCCACAGACTGACTCTAGGCCTGCTCCACTGCATGTATCTCACCACTGCAGATAAGAGAGGGATGCGTTCCCAGTCCCACTTTTCTCTCTTTTCAACATAAACTGGGTCAATGAGCAGGTTCATAAATCATAGTGAAGCTTGTGTCAGAGCAGTGCTAGCCTCAGTCACTGCGCTGAATACATTCACTAGCGCAGGGGAAATACGTGTATATATGTAAGTGTGACAAGATGCACCTGGGGCAATGGGATCCCCAGGAAAAGGTTAATTAGCCTCTATCTCTTCAGGTGGAGAGACGCTCGTCTGTAGCACCGCTCCAGATACTCACATGTAGGATGGACGCTTGTACTTTTAATTGAGTGTTGGATGTGACTCAAGCATTCTGATGTGTGTGTGTGTGTGTGTGTGTGTGTGTGTGTGTGTGTGTGTGTGTGTGTGTGTGTTTGTGTGTGTGTGCGTGTGCGTGTGTGGACGTGTTTAACTATTGTTGTGTTGTCCCCACAAGAATATTAAACACATAATTTTTTTACCAACTGGGGACGTTAGCTAGATAGCTAGGAGGATGTCATGCCATTGGAGGACTGGGTGAGTGACTGACTTTTTCCCCTCATATAATTTTTTTGTGGCTATACACAGCTAGAGATGCAGGTGTCATTTGGTTAGCTAGCAAGAACTTGAACGACTGTTATCCAGTTAGCATATCTCTTGCATTCGCAACAATTCACTCTGGCTATCTGCTCTGATTTCAGAGCACTCTCATCTGAGTGTGCCAGAGCGCAGAATAACTGATGAATTTACAAACATGCAACACCTGCTAAATAGTGTCAGACACCTGGTCTCAGTAAACGTAATAGTTAGTCAAGAACACTCTAGATAACATGTAAACAGCCTAACCAGCTCTGCTACGGGGAGTAAAATGGTCAGAGTGAGGTGTTCCCTCATTTGTGTCTGGAAGTAACTAGCTAGCAACTAGCTAACTTTCGCCAGTTAGCTTTGGTGCTTGGTTGGAACAAGTATGCATTGGCAGACAGAAGGACAATTCCCCATTTTTTATCAGTGCAATTTTGATGGCCAACAAGCTGAAAAAGTCTGAGTGGGTTTATATAATGTTCCTTCATTATATTTTAGCTCATCTTGCTCTGGTTAGCGTTAGTTGTTGATCTTGATGTTGTTGATGTGTATAACTGAGTGAGAGAGAGCCTTTTCATGGTTGTTTGATCAATAGGACTGTAAAGTTCCCAAATGTAAGAGGACTCCTGTGGTGTTTACATATTTGTAGAAATCCAATCAGGTGTATTTTGTGGCTTTTGGCGAATGTGTTCAATTGATGTAAAGTCGTTCTGTTGCCACTGCCTTTAAACACACTGTCCAGTTCAAAAGTTGAATGATGGCAGGGCCTACTACCTTGAAACACACAGTCCAGTTCAAAGTGAACATGGCAGGGCCTACTGCCTGTAAACACACAGTCCAGTTCAAAGTGAATGATGGCGAGGCCTACTACCTGTAACACACAGTCCAGTTCAAAGTGAATGATGGCAGGGCCTACTGCCTTAAACACACAGTCCAGTTCAAAGTGAATGATGGCAGGGCCTACTGCCTGTAAACACACAGTCCAGTTCAAAGTGAATGATGGCAGGGCATACTGCCTGTAAACACACAATCCAGTTCAAAGTGAATGATGGCAGGGCCTACTGCCTGTAAACACACAATCCAGTCAAAGTGAATGATGGCAGGGCATACTGCCTGTAAACACACAATCCAGTTCAAAGTGAATGATGGCAGGGCATACTGCCTGTAAACACACAGTCCAGTTCAAAGTGAATGATGACAGGGCCAACTACCTGTAAACACACAGTCCAGTTCAAAGTGAATGATGGCAGCCTACTGCCTGTAAACACACAGTCCAGTTCAAAGTGAATGATGGCAGGTCCTACTACCTGTAAACACACAGTCCAGTTCAAAGTGAATGATGGCAGGGCATACTGCCTGTAAACACACAATCCAGTTCAAAGTGAATGATGGCAGGGCATACTGCCTGTAAACACACAGTCCAGTTCAAAGTGAATGATGACAGGGCCAACTACCTGTAAACACACAGTCCAGTTCAAAGTGAATGATGGCAGGGCCTACTGCCTGTAAACACACAGTCCAGTTCAAAGTGAATGATGGCAGGGCCTACTGCCTGTAAACACACAGTCCAGTTCAAAGTGAAGGATGGCAGGGCCAACTACCTGTAAACACACAGTCCAGTTCAAATGGAATGATGGCAGGGCCTACTGCCTGTAAACACACAGTCCAGTTCAAAGTGAATGATGGCAGGGCCTACTACCTGTAAACACACAGTCCAGTTCAAAGTGAATGATGGCAGGGCCTACTACCTGTAAACACACAGTCCAGTTCAAAGTGAATGATGGCAGGGCCTACTCCTGTAAACACACAGTCCAGTTCAAAGTGAAGGATGGCAGGGCCAACTACCTGTAAAACACACAGTCCAGTTCAAAGTGAATGATGGCAGGGCCTACTGCCTGTAAACACACAGTCCAGTTCAAAGTGAATGATGGCAGGGCCTACTACCTGTAAACACACAGTCCAGTTCAAAGTGAATGATGGCAGGGCCTACTACCTGTAAACACACAGTCCAGTTCAAAGTGAATGATGGCAGGGCCTACTACCTGTAAACACACAGTCCAGTCAAAGTGAATGATGGCAGGGCATACTGCCTGTAAACACACAGTCCAGTTCAAAGTGAATGATGGCAGGGCATACTGCCTGTAAACACACAGTCCAGTTCAAAGTGAATGATGGCAGGGCATACTGCCTGTAAACACACAGTCCAGTTCAAAGTGAATGATGGCAGGGCATACTGCCTGTAACACACACAGTCCAGTTCAAAGTGAACGATGGCAGGGCTACTGCCTGTAAACACACAGTCCAGTTCAAAGTGAATGATGGCAGGGCCAACTACCTGTAAACACACAGTCCAGTTCAAAGTGAACGATGGCAGGGCCTACTACCTGTAAACACACAGTCCAGTTCAAAGTGAATGATGCAGGCCTACTACCTGTAAACACACAGTCCAGTTCAAAGTGAATGATGGCAGGGCCTACTGCCTGTAAACACACAGTCCAGTTCAAAGTGAATGATGGCTGGCCCTTGTGGCAAATTGTTTGTTTGTATAAAGGCCTACTGTAGCTCTGATTGGCTATAGCGCACCGGTCTGTGTAGACTCCAGTCCTGGACCAGACAGATGTTTTTATTCGGTTTTATTTACTGCAGTGTCTATTATTTGTCCAAACGTACGGCCACTTTCCCACTCTATATTGCTATAGATTGTTCACAAATACTTTAGTATACATCATTCCCAAACATTCTAAGAATTCATGAAAATGTGAAAATGACCATATATAAGTGGTTGCTTGTCAGAAAATGTTTTTTAAAAGTATCATAGTCTTCCTGTGGGTGTATATGAAAACGTTTCATGTTGCGAAAATGCTGTCAGTTCCACTTTAAATGCAACAATGTTTCACACACAAGTTATTTTCAAACAGATGGCTGACAACAAGCTGGTTGCAATAAAGAAAACAGTTCCACTCACCAGATGATGATGATTTAAAACTTAACTTTTTGTTGAAAGTTATTCTTGAAAAGGGAGAAAGAAGCTAACAAACTATTAACAACATCCTCTTCGATAACACCTGCTGCTGCAAACTAGCCGACAGCAAAAGATAGCTAGCTAGACAGTGGGAAAACTATTGGTCAGTATTGCACAGTGACCTGTTGGCCTTCAAGAAGGCAGAAGTTTCCACACGTTTTTGTAAAAAGGTCCCACCCATTAAGTCAAAATGTGATTGGTTGATTCCACTGTCACTCCAACATGTTGCCCTAATACAGTTTAATGGCAGATGCCTTTATCTAGCTTCTGATGGCCTAGCCAATGGCTGACCTAGCTATCTAGATTTATCTTCGAAGAGACCAGAAAATAAAAATACATTCTCTACAGTGTTAACCCTTAAATTAGTGATTTACCAAATAAATTACTGGGAGTTTATATATATATATATAAAATTCCAGAAAATTATGTAATGGCTTTAGAAGCTTCTGATAGGCTAACTGACATCATTTGAGTCAATTGGAGGTGTACCTGTGGATGTATTTCAAGGCCTACCGTCAAACTCACTGCCTCTTTGCTTGACATCATGGTAAAATCAAAAGAAATCAGCCAAGACCTCAGAAAAAAATTGTAGACCTCCACAAGTCTGGTTCATCTTTGGGAGCAATTTCCAAATGCCTGAAGGTACCACGTTCATCTGTACAAAAAATAGTTTGCAACTATAAACACCATGGGACCACACAGCCGTCATACCGCTCAGGAAGAAGACGGCTTCTGTCTCCTAGAGATGAACGGACTTTGGTGCGAAAAGTGCAAATCAATCCCAGAACAACAGCAAAGGACCTTGTGAAGATGCTGGAGGAAATAGGTACAAAAGTATCTATATCCACAGTAAAACGAGTCCTATATCGACATAACCTGAAAGGCCGCTCAGCAAGGAAGATGCCACTACTCCAAAACCGCCATAAAAAAGCCAGACTATGGTTTGCAACTGCACATGGGGACAAAGATCGTACTTTTTGGAGAAATGTCCTCTGGTCTGATGAAACAAAAATAGAACTGTTTGGCCATAATGACCATCATTATGTTTGGATGAAAAAGGGGTCAGCTTGCAAGCCGAAGAACACCATCCCAACCGTGAAGCACGGGGGTGGCAGCATCATGTTGTGGGGGTGCTTTGCTGCAGGAGGGACTGGTGCACTTCACAAAATAGGGGGGGGGGGGGGGGGCGGCAGCGAGACAGAGGCGGCAGACTGCATTTCTCAGAGTGGAGAGGTCATCAATAACGTGAAGACGGGGAGGAAGAATAAAAGAGGTAACAAGGAGACGCAGAGCGACGGGTGCTTCATCTT
The DNA here is from genome assembly GCF_002910315.2 of Salvelinus sp. IW2-2015. Taxonomy (NCBI): domain Eukaryota; kingdom Metazoa; phylum Chordata; class Actinopteri; order Salmoniformes; family Salmonidae; genus Salvelinus; species Salvelinus sp. IW2-2015. The sequence continues at coordinate 34,349 of NW_019945287.1, forward strand.
CCGGGGCACTAATGGTCGTGAGAAGTGGCTGGCTCAGCACTCCTCTCTCTCCTCTTCTCCGCCTGATGCCTCACTCATCTCCTCCTCTCCTCCTCCCTCCTACTCTCCTCCTCTCCTCCTCTCCTTTCTTCCTCCATCTGACTCCTCCCCTCTCCCCCGCTCCTCCCCTCCTGCTCATCCTCTGGTCCTCTCCTCCTCCTCTCGACTGATTCCCCTGTGGCAGCCATGACAGAGTGCCACACACACTAGTTTAATCTGTTGTTCCACTCCTCATCTCCACCAAGTGTGAAAGACATGGAGACAGAGATGGATGTGGGGATGAGAAGAGGTCAGGGGTCAGTCCCAGCATGTATCTCATTAAGAATACATGGTCTTTACTGCCTGGGATGCACCTCTGCACCCATCTCTCTGCTTCTCTCATTCCTTCACCCCTCTGCACCCCTCTCTCTCTCTCTGTCTGCCTCTTATTCCTTCACCCCTCTCTCTCTCTGTCTGCCTCTCATTCCTTCACCCCTCTGCACCCCTCTCTCTCTGTCTGCCTCTCATTCCTTCACCCCTCTGCACCCCTCTCTCTCTCTGCTTCTCTCATTCCTTCACCCCTCTGCACCCCTCTCTCTCTCTCTCTCTCTCTCTCTCTGCTTCTCTCATTCCTTCACCCCTCTCTCTCTCTGTCTGCCTCTCATTCCTTCACCCCTCTGCACCCCTCTCTCTCTCTCTCTCTGCTTCTCTCATTCCTTCACCCTCTGCACCTCTCTCTCTCTCTCTCTCTGCTTCTCTGATTCCTTCACCCCTCTGCACCCCTCTCTCTCTGTCTGCCTCTCATTCCTTCACCCCTCTGCACCCCTCTCTCTCTCTGTCTGCCTATCATTCCTTCACCCCTCTGCACCTCTCTCTCTCTCTGTCTGCCTCTCATTCCTTCACCCCTCTGCACACCTCTCTCTGTCTGCCTCTCGTTTCTTCACCCCTCTGTACCCCTCTCTCAGTCTCTGTCTGCCGCTCTCATTCCTTCACCCCTCTGTACCCCTCTCCCTGTCTGCCTCTCATTCCTTCACCCCTCTGCACACCTCTCTCTCTCTGTCTGCCTCTCATTCCTTCACCCCTCTGCACCCCTCTCTCTCTCTCTGTCTGCCTCTCATTCCTTCACACCTCTGCACCCCTCTCTCTCTCTGTCTGCCTCTCATTCCTTCACCCTCTGCACCCCTCTCTGCTTCTCTCTGTCTGCCTCTCATTCCTTCACCCCTCTGTACCCCTCTCTCAGTCTCTGTCTGCCGTCTCATTCCTTCACCCCTCTGTACCCCTCTCTCAGTCTCAGTCTGCTTCTCTCATTCTCCTCTCTGTTTTCTCCTGTCATATCTCAGACATGGAGAAGACTACAGT
>NW_019945287.1:40726-43226 GCF_002910315.2 Salvelinus sp. IW2-2015
TTTTTAAAGAATGTGAATTATATTTTCAATCGCATTCCCAGTGGTCCGAAGTTTTTTTTTACACATTACCACCTCATAATTTAGTATTTTGCGTATTACATGCCTTTTAAATTTGTTTTACTTGGGACGATTAACCGGCCATGCCATCTTCGAGTGCTGCTATCCAACTGGTCTGTAGCGCGGCCATGGGCCCGTTTTGCTCACGAAGTGTCAAAAACAAACACGTCGACTGGAGGTAGCCCTTGTACCTTTCAAGCTCTTCCCACCAAAAATAGAACCTGGCGCGGAAAAATTTTTGGCCGCATTCCTCCTGACAGAGCTGGTGTACTTAGTTCCAGGTTTTTTGTAGGCCCCTCCTTGCTCGAGCACACACTTCTGTTTCAGTCTGTGATGTGATGGCAACTACCCAATGACCAGCAATGTTGTGCTTAAGAGCCCATTTTGCCACAACTTTGGAAGTTATGCTTGGGTTCAGTTGTCCATTTGGAAGACCCAAACAAAAATTATTAAGTTGCCGACCAAGCTTTAAACTTCCTGACTGATGTCTTGAGGATGTTTGCTTCAGATATATCCACATTTTATTGCCTTGCTCATGATGCCGATCCCCCCCCTCTCTCTCTCAATTCAATTCAATTCAATTCAAAAGGATTTATTGGCAAGGGGAACGTGTTTACATTGCCAAAAAAAGTGGAATCGACAATAAACCAAATAGTTGAAGTACGAAAGGGAAAATAAATAAACATAAATATGGGTTGTGAGATGGCGCCAGAGAACAAGGCTGTTTTACCTGTTCCTAACCAATTGTTTTTTTTCGTTAGTTTCTTTGCGTTTTTGTAACTTGTTTTTTAAACTTATTTTGTACATAATGTTGCTGCTACCGTCTCTTATGACTGAAAATAACTTCTGGACATCAGGACTGTGATTACTCACCACGGACTGGCACAATCCTTTTTTTCCTTTAACGAGTCTGACGAGACCGACGTGAATGATATACTGCTTTCTCGGGAACAGGCCCAGATCCCCGTGATTTGCGTGAAGAGAAGGCGGAGAAAAAGGGGCCAGAGGGCGGGCTGCCTTCTAAGAATTCATAGGCGATCGAATAAACCCCCACTTCCTTCCATTCTGCTAGCAAACGTGCAATCTTTTGGGGAATAAAATCGATGACCTACGCGGAAGATTAAACTACCAAAACTGTAATATCTTATGCCTCACGGAGTCGTGGCTGAATGACGATATTATCAACATACAGCTGGCTGGTTATACGCTTTCCCACCAGGATAGAACAACGGAGTCTGGTAAGGCATGGGGTTTTGCTCGCCTGAGGTAGAGTATCACGTGATAAGGAGGCGGCAGGTAGCCTAGTGGGTAGAGCATTGGGCCAGTTACCGAAAGGTTTCTAGATCAAATCCCCGAGCTGACAAGGTAAAAATCTGTCGTTCTGCCCCTGAACAAGGTTGTTAACCCACTGTTCCTAGGCCATCATTGTAAATAATAATTTGATCATAATTGACTTGCCTAAATAAAACATAAGCTGTAGAACACACTATCTACTGAGAGAGTTTTCTACTGTATTTTTTCCTGGCTGTCTACATACCACCGCAGATTGATGCTATCACTAAGACAACACTGAATGAGCTGTATTCCACCCTTTTTTACATTTAACCGTTATTAATCTAGGCAAGTCAGTTAAGAACAAATTCTTATTTATAATGAAGGCCTTCCCCTGACAAACTATGTGCTGCCCAACCATGATGTAGCCTGGATTCAAACCAGGGACTGCAGTAACGCATCTTGGACTGAGATGCAGTGCCTTAGACCGCTGCGCCACTCGGGCGCCCATAAGTAAACAGGAAAACGCTCACCCAGAGGCGGCGCTCCTAGTAGCTGGGGACTGTAATGCAGTGAAACTTAAATCCATCTCACCAAATTTCTATCAGCATGTTAAATGTGTAACCAGAGGGAAAAAACTCTGGACCACCTTCACTCCACACACAGAGATGCATACAAAGCTCTCCCTCGCCCTCCATTTGGAAAATCTGACCATAAATCTATCCTCCTGATTCCGGCTTACAAGCAAAAATGTAAGCAGGAAGTACCAGTGACTCGATCAATAAAAAAAGTGTCCAGAAGAAGCAATTGCTAAGCTACAGGACCATTTTGCTAGCACAGACTGGAATATGTTCCGGGATTCCTCCGATGGCATTGATAAGTGCATCGATGACGGCATCCCCACAGTGACCGTACGTACATACCCCAACCAGAAGCCATGGATTACAGGCGACATCCGCACTTAGCTAAAGGCTACAGCTGCCGCTTTCAAGGAGCGGGACTCTAACTCGGAAGCTTATAAGAAATCCCGCAATGGCCACCGATGAACCATCAAACAGGCAAAGCGTCAATACAGGGCTAAGATCGAATCGTACTACACCAGCTCAGACTACAAAGGTAGCACAGCCGAGAGCTTCTCAGTGACACGAGCCTACCAGACAAGCTAAACTAC
>NW_019945288.1:0-1226 GCF_002910315.2 Salvelinus sp. IW2-2015
ATTGCTCACCTATTGCTCACATCTTGGCCACAGCACAATAGACTATATGATTATAGACATTGACCCTTTCTCTCTCAGCTCATTCACTGTCAAGCCACTAACACCTCTGTCTGATCACAGCCAAATTACATTGTTCCTCAAAAGAACAGACACGGAAACAACCAGACATTCACAGCCCAGTAAGCTGTACAACATCAGACATTCACAGCCCAGTAAGCTGTACAACATCAGACATTCACAGCCCAGTAAGCTGTACAACATCAGACATTCATACAGATGGGTCCAAAAACAGCACAGAAGAATACAAGAAAGCAACATGTAACCAAAATATCCAAACACTCTTAGATAACTTTCTGGATACCACATTCACTCACAGTAAAGAAGGCATCAATCTAGCAGTACAAAACATCAATGTTTTGCAAACGACAAAAGAAGCACAACTGAAATTGATCAAAATCAAAACAAAAAATGACCACAGACGACAACTGGTTTCATGCAGATTGTAAAATTATAGATTATTAGATTATAGATTATAGAAAAATCTTAGAACAGTATCCAACCATAAGCACAGAGACCCAAATAATGGTGAATTACACCTTCATTACTGTGAGACTTTAAAACTCTAGACACGTACACTCAGAACCAAAAAAGAACTGTACAACACAAGCAGCTGACACTAGTTGAGGAGTCCATAAACACAAACAACTTCTAGCAAAATTGAAAAAAAATAAATTAAATGAAACAAGAGGAATTAGCGATACAAAATGGTGACATATGGACAACCCATTTTAAAACACTCCACATCACCGTTCAAATTGACAAAAAAAACGCAGAACAACGCCAAATTCAGGAGAAGTTGAATGGATTAGAAAATGCTATAAAGGACAATCAAAATCCATTGGACTCCCCAATTACTGACCAGGAGCTCTATAAGACACTTCAGGCTCTCAAATTTAAAAAGGCATGCGGACCTGATGGCATCCTAAATGAGATGCTCAAACTCACTAGTGCAAAATTTCAATTGGCTATATTAAAACGGTTTAATTTGATCCTGAGCGTAGGTTATTTCCCTGACATCTGGAATCAAGGACTCATAACCCCAATCTTTAAGAACAGAGACACATTTGAACATAACAATTACAGAGGCATTTGTGTGAACAGTAACCTGGGGAAGGTTTTCTGCAGTATTATAAATGTAAGAGTTCTAAACTTCCTTAATAAGCACA